>NC_079437.1:34793717-34938717 GCF_903798145.1 Danio aesculapii
TTTGTGATGATGCGTAGGGTCGTGGTCTGGGTCCATCCCAGCAGATGATCCAGCCTCCCCGCCATCTCGACCCCTCCCTGATGAAGCAGCAGACCTCCCCTCAGCCACCCTCACTGCACCAACCCAGCCTCAAGTCCTATATGGAGAACTTCATGCCCCCCAATGCCTCTGATCTGCAGAAAGAGCAAAGTTCCCTGAGCTCGTTCAGTAATTTCCCTTTAGGTGGGTGTCCTCCCCATCTTAATGTCAGCCAGACTAACTCTATGTTGCACCAAGCTGCCAAGCCCAACACAATGTTTGCCTCTGACATGTCAGACTATCAGCCAGCTGGCTTAAGTCGTAATCACAGCCTCTTAGCCCCATCTCTGAGCAATGGCCACATGGTGCCAGGCTCTCCCATCAACCCCCGGGTAGGACAGAACTTCTGTCCTGACAGCAGCTCTCTGCCAGCAAGAGATGAATATAGTATAAGATCTATTTTGTTGTCCCCAGCTAAATTTCCTCTTGCATTATCTATTTGATGTAAAAGAGAAAAAATCTGCTATTTCCCAAACCATTTTGATTTCAGACCCTTATTATTATTATTTGATTGGAATTCCAATGTTTGGCTGGCATATGTATGGTGCTTTTTTTCATAAGTTCTGCCGCTTGACAATAATAAGGTTGTTTTCTATGTGCTTGTTGCCCTCCTTAGTTTTCCCACTCTTTAAATTGTTCACTCCGTAATTAGCTGTCAAATCAGTGGACTGTCATAGTTGTGCACACAAAAGGCAGCGTGTTGCAAAGCTGTGGTAAAAATAAAAAATGTTATACTTCTCAAACCCTAAATGAAGACAAATACTGAGTGCACTTTGATTTCATTGAATTGTTGATTATATGCATGGAGAATTTTAAGAGTTTATGTTAAAAAATACAGCAGCTGGAAAACTGAAAATATCTTATCTATTAAATGTCTGTGGTGTGACATGAAAACAGCTGAGCACTGTATAGTTCTGTGTTGTCTTCGGAAGCTGAGAAACGGAGTCAGTAAAATTAGCAAAGATTTTGTGCCAGCTCTGATGTCGTCTAGATGTCTCTTTAGCACAGACAGCAGAATTTGTTGGGGTTTTTAACCTCTTAGTCATAGATCAAAAACAGCTGGCATATCAAAAGCCTGCCACGTAACCATGCATATGGTCAAATGGATTGTTGAACTTGTTTTGTTGCTGTATATCAGTATTATTTTCTGAAAGACAATGCATTTTGTTGATTTTACATTTTCCTTTTGTTGCGTTCTTCTAGGTCTGAACTCAAACTTGAATGTAAGCAACCTCGACATTGGTAGTGTTGGCTTTAAGGAGCCACAGTCCCGTCTGAAGAAGTGGACTGCTATGGACATTTCCGTTAACTCGCCACTTGATCAAAATCCCAGCAAATCTGGTGGGTTTTCCATTGATATGTATTATTCTTTGATTAGCTATTGCTCAGTTAATACCAATGTCAGCCGTGACATGGTGTGAATTACTGCATTTATTTTAAATGTACTCTGAATTTTGTATAAGGAATTGGCATGCAAAAATGTTCAGTTCTGTTTATTAATAACAATATCAAGTAAACCTTTTCGAGTGTTCCAATGATGCTGTAGTTTTGAAAGTGTGTGAATGTCTAATGGATGCAATGTTATTATAGGTGCTATAACATCTGGCCTGAGGCTTGAAGACTCACCCTTTGGTCCATATGACTTCATCAATGCCAGTAATGCTCCCATTAGTCCTCCTGGCTCTGTGGGAGACGGCTGGCCCAGCCGTGCCAAATCACCTCATGGTTCCACTAATGTCAACTGGCCACCAGGTTCGGATTTGTTTTCTTCTTAAATACTTTTCCCAACCTGCATTAAAACTAAGTTATTAACAAGAGGTTTATCTGGCTTACCTCAGCTTTGTGGCATACTGAGAATTTACTGACCATGTTATGTTGATTTGGCAGAGTTCCGTCCTGGTGAGCCCTGGAAAGGATATCCAAACATTGATCCTGAAACTGACCCATTTGTCACTCCTGGCAGTGTGATTAATAATCTCTCCATTAATACAGTCCGGGATGTTGATCACCTCAGGGACAGGAACAATGGTAAGGGATATAGTCATATAAAACTTGCATTATTACAATTATTTCTAATATATGATGTTCTTTTTAATTCATTTAAGAATCCTAAAAATCTTCCAGAACAAGTTGCTAATAATTCATCCACCCCCTTATCATTCATGATGTTCATGTCTTTCTCTCTTCAATCATAAAGAAATTTAGTTTTTGAGGAATCATTTTCAGGATTTTGTCCACAAATTGACGTCCACATATTTCGAACGTCAAAAATGCAGTTTAAATGCAGCTTCAGGGGGCTCTAAACGATCCCAGCTAGGTCTTATCTAGCGAAACTATCTGCCTTTTTTGGGAATAAAAAATTATGTGGTTTTCAAGCACAAAAGCTCATGTAGCATTAACTATGGACACGCATCCCACAGCTAGTGCTACATGAGCTTTTGTGCTTTTTAGATCCTTCTGAAGCTGAACTTACATTGCATTGTTGATGTTTAAAAGGCTGCATTAAAGTATGTTATAAGGGAATAAAACTGAAATGTTTTCCTCAAACAACATTTCTTTATGATTGAAGACAAAGGCACATTGGAGGGCAAGGGGGGTGATTGTTGTTTTTCTGATGGGCTTCTCTTTTGAAATCTAAAAAATAAAAAGTAATTTTAAAAGTGTTTTACTGTCATTTTTGGTGATCTCAAGAGGTTTAATTTCAATCATTAAAACTCGTTTTACAAATTTTTTTGACAATAGTTTAATTTGCTGGATTGTGGGCATTTAGGGTCTTCGTCAATGACATATTCTTTTTGTTCTTCCAGGGCCATCCTCATCACTTAACACCACGCTGCCTTCAAATAGTGCCTGGACATCCATTCGTGCCTCCAACCACAATAGTTCCCTCAGCAGTACAGCACAAAGCACTTCAGGTAGATATGCAAACAGGCCTGTCGCTTATTTGTGCTCCGTTAACTTCCTTTGTGTATCGTTTTTAACACTTTGATGGATGTTTTTAAGAAGGCATCACCAGGAAGAATTTTAAGTTATCAAATATTGAAACTGAAAAATCATATTTAACTTTTAAATATGCATTTTTGTAAATTTTATTTATGTATTTCTATTTCTATGTATCATCTCCTATTGAAATATGAAGTTATGTAATATGTTTATAGATGTATATTGATCTCGCCATGGAATAGCCATTAGTTTCTGATGTGACATTAAACAAATAAACAAACACATCATCTGTGTTTTCTGCCCTGTAGCCAGAAACAGTGACTCCAAATGGTCTCCTGGTACAGTCACCAACACCTCTTTGGCTCATGAGCTGTGGAAGGTTCCTCTCCCCTCTAAAGGTATCTCTGCTCCGTCCCGCCCCCCGCCTGGCCTGACTGGCCAAAAACAGCCCTCATCTTGGGACAACAGCTCTCTGAGAATGGCAGGTTGGGGCAGCTCTGAATCCAGATTCAACTCTGGTCAGTAACTTTTATTCTCTTTCCACTTGTTTCATGGCTATTGACCTTTTCAGAACCGTAGAAATAAAAGAAGTGGTCATCGTTCACAGGTTCCAGCTGGGGTGAAAGCAGCTCAGGGAGAACTAATTGGCTCGTTCTCAAAAACCTCACACCTCAGGTAAGACATTTAATGATTTGGGCTGTATAAACTCACTCTGACAGGTCATAGCTTTCACGCTACCCATTTCAGCACTTGTGCCCAGCTCAGCAGAATGTGCGTTGGATCCTTTTATAAATGCATTTTAAAGAAAATCAAATGTCTATCAAGATAAATGCAAGTGCCAGGCAGGCCAATATTCTCTAATTCTCTAAGTCTGTTTGAATCCAGGCGATTTAAGCAGTTTTATAGCCAAGTATTGGGGCATGATTTATCCTTTTACTGAATTTAATTTACATTTGGGTATTATGAATCTAGCTTTCACTATGATTATCTTTGTAATAACTGTCACTGGCCAACTTAATATTGCCATTTTATTATTAATGTTGCTCAAGGTTATGACATTGTATTTTGTATTACATTAGTGATTTTATACACATAGAAAGTGTTTAATGGTACTATGTGATGATCAGTGTTGGGCAAACTACTTAAAAAATGTAGTGAGCTAAGCTACTAGCTATTCTACTTAAAATGTAGCTGAACTACAGTAAAAGCTACCCTCCGGGAAATGTAACAAGCTAAGCTAAAGCTACTTGGCAAAAGTAGTTTAGTTACATATTAAGCTATTTTTGCAATTTTCATTTTTAAATTGAAGCAACTTAAATCCAAGTCAGTTCTGTCTTAGTGATCAATAAACTGCCAATGAAACACTTGAAGCATAATTGTTCAGTTCAATTATTTACTGCAAAGAAATTATAGTATATCACAGTAAAAACTAAAATTACAATAAAACCAGGTGTTACACATTTAAAATACTGTAGTAATTTATAGCAGAGGGAAATATTTTGGAATAAGCATTATATTGTATTTATATTTACAACTCTTCATTAATAAATTACACTACATAATGTTGTATCATTAGTAACAATTATTACCTAATAGTACTTACCATAGTATACTTTAGCCTTAACTACAGTAAACTAAATATAGTTTACTACCGCCACGCTACTGAGAAATGTACTTAACCTCGTAGCGTCACTACTTGTAGTGACACTACTGCCCAACACTCGTGATATTTCAACTTTTGTGAAATGAAATGTCAAAATTTGGGTGAAATAATGTCCTATTGTCATTCAGTGTAACCTTTATTTTAGAAATTAATTTACATATTCTGACATGTACTTATGTGATCATAATAAATTATTCTATTTTAGTCAGTATTTTAAACAATATTGCTGACATAAGGGTAAAACCTAGTGGTTTGAAGAATAGTGACAAACTATAAAGGTTTAAACGTGTTTTATATTGGCATTTTGGCACTGCACTGCAAAGTGAGATGCCTTTTGATTCTTGTTCTAAACGTGTCTGACACATTTTTGCTATATAAGCTATTGTTAGGACCAGTCAGAATCTGCAGACATTTTTTGCTATTTATGTTTTGGGAGAATCATAACTAAAAACTTAATATAATAAATTAAAAATAATACCTTTTTAACATATATTTAATGTTTACAATGCAAATCCAATTAGATCCACTTATTTGGTAAACAAAGCAAGTCTCTCATATAATTTATCTAAAAGACAAACTGTAAATATCCATATTTACAAACTGTAAATAAATCATATGAACATTTTCATTTTAGTCAGTAATATTACTGAAATTAATTTAAAAACTTAATAAATATATATTTACACACATTTACTCAAGTAAATAAATGGACTCAATAATGGGCTAAAAGTCCATGCAAGCAGATTCTGTGTAGGTGTAGCTATTGTTATCCTGAATGATATCTTATCAGATGTCTTCTATATATTATGCAATTATGTATGGTCCTCTAAAGCAGAGCACATTCTAATATTTGGGGAGAAAAAAGTAAAGTTGTATTACACTTGTATTGGTTTGACGCTTGAAAAAACCCCTTTGTCTTTGACCTATATAAAGCATCTGCTGATTCATTTCTGGGGTAATAAGTCCCGCGTGTGTTTTCCAGATTGATGGCTCCACCTTGCGAACTCTGTGCATGCAGCACGGTCCACTGATCACATTCCATCTGAACCTTCCCCACGGCAATGCAGTTGTCTGCTACAGCTCCAAGGAGGAGGCGGCAAAAGCCCAGAAGTCACTGCACATGTAAGTCATCTTTTTTTGCCAGACTATAATATGATCGTTAATAAATACTTGGCAGTGGAACAGGATTCAAGTCAGCTATGCTTGATCACTTGGCCTGAAATAATTAGATTCAAAAGCATTGGGTTGATTAATTATTAGAACTTTCAGAAAATGTAGAAAATTCTGAAAATAAAAGCATCTCCATTTGAAATAATGAACTTGAGCATGCAAAAGACACAATTTGTGAATGTCTCATTGAAAGTCCTTTAAAACATTTGTCCCATTTTTAATATTTTATCTGCAGGAAGATTTTAATCATTTTAAATATAATAGGTCACAAAAAGTATGTTATGGCATTTTTAAAATACGTAAAGGTTATTGCACACTGAATCAGAACATTTTTGTCCGTAAATTTCGCATGTTGGAAAATAAAGAAAAAAATTTGACGGCCAGTTGAGAATATATTTATATATTATATATATAAGATATAAATATTATATTTGACATATGGCTCAAAGACATTATAATAGAAAGCATGGTCTGCTTTCGGTTCGTTGCTTCGACACGTTACCGTGGCTGCAGTCTATTATAATGTCTATAGGTACTGCCAG
Source organism: Danio aesculapii (assembly GCF_903798145.1). NCBI lineage: Eukaryota > Metazoa > Chordata > Actinopteri > Cypriniformes > Danionidae > Danio > Danio aesculapii. The sequence continues at coordinate 34,800,114 of NC_079437.1, forward strand.
TCTCTGTTCAGGATTTGTTTACGTAACTCGTGTGAATGTGTGAAGTATCACAAGCAATCTATCAAAATTCCACTGATTTCTGAAAAAAATTAGCATTTCGGGAGAATCCAGCGCAGCTCTTTAGGTCTATGATCCTTTCTCTCTATGCAGTATTGGGTGAGTGCAATATGCAGCCTTTTACTCTTTCTTTTTCTACTTTAGAGAAGAGAGCAGGACAAAGTATCAGTGCTTATGCTGAGTTCAGACTGCACGATGTTCAAAGTAGTCACGTCACAGATGTTTTCACACTGCATGACTATTTGGGGTAGCATTCTGTTGCTGCTGTGTTTACACTGCAAGATGGATCGACGACAGGGGGTTTCACACAGCATGACTTTACAATAGGAGGATTGCCGCCAATTTTGTCTTGGTCAGCAAACTACATATCACAACAAAACACACGCGAGAACATATCTTTTGTCATTAACTACATAGTGAGAAAGAAGCCTTTAGTGGGATAGAAAATGTATTTTTTTTGCTCACCTTGTTTTTTTAAGGGAATTAGCAATTTTTCTGTAACTTTTTGTGGTATTGTTCAGATAAAACTTCAAACAGACACGGGTGCTCCTGACAAATTTTCACTAGTTTTTCCTCCATTTCTTGGGTCCAAATAGACAGAAAAGAAGCCCTTTTTAACTTCTCCCCAACCCATACTAGTGGATGCTGCTCTCTCATTGGCTGTAGGTAATCGCCAATGTTACTTTGAATCAGAACACGTTTCACATGGCATGATTTTTAAATTGTTGACCGATCAAGATATTTAGCATGACAAAAATCTGACAGGTGTCGGCGACTCATCGGCGGTTCTCTCAGATCGTGTCTTTGATAGTTCATATGCTGTGTGATTGATACTCACAAGAACAAGCACCTATTTGCCTGTGATTTCAGGCATTTGTCTGCAATATCTCAACCTGTTGGCGAGTCCGAATTGGGGCTAAAATCATGCAGTCTGAACTCGGGATTAAGCTGACTCGGAAATGCTTTTCATTTTTTTATAATGGATTAATACGCATTGCACTCAGTGTGCAAGGTTTGTTTACTTGAAGAATTTTTTGCAAATGAATGCGAAAAAAATGCATAAGAAAATTTCAGGCATCAGTGTGCAAAGACCTGAGTGACAGTTGAGCATTTGCACCATATGCACTTTTTGCACTTTCACAGAATATATTTGAAATATCTAACATGGTATACACGTGCATTTAATATGCTGTTCTCATACAATTACTTGTGTAAATTTGAAATCATCCAAAGATTCATCACACTTTCAGGTCCTTAATTTGTTTGAATTATGTAAATTAGTTTAAATTGTCTAAAAATGCATGGTTAATATGCTGCCTTTTATTGTAACACAAGTCACTTTTTATTGTATTTATTTATAATGTGCTGTGAACTTTGATTATTTGTGGAGTGAGTGTGCGACTAATTGGGGAAATGTAGTAATATTATTCACCATATAACGATTGTTAAGAGATTGGCTGGGTCAGGTATGGATTTGACCAGTGTTTTTTCCTCATCACCACAACTCTGTTGATGCAAAGTGAATGGTTTGATCCTGCTTGCTTTTTCGGGTCAAAGCACTTAAGCAATCTAAGAAGTTTCCAAATTCCCTGAGCCCCTCGTTTTAAAAGTGAATCCCTGAACTGATACATGCTCTGCTCTTCCTCTTCCTCCTCAGGTGTGTTTTAGGGAACACTACTATTCTCGCAGAGTTTGCTAGTGAAGAGGAAATTAATCGTTTCTTTGCACAAGGTCAGTCAATGACTGCCTCTCCCAGCTGGCAGACGCTGGGCTCTTCTCAGAACCGGATCGGATCCATCGAGGGTTCTCACCCCTTCCCAAACCGCACTGATCCAAATCACTGGAATGGCAGCGGAGACCTGCACGGCTCGTCTCTCTGGGGTGTCCCAAATTACTCCACGAGCCTGTGGGGCAGTCCCAGCGGCGGCGAGGGGGGCAGAATCAACAGTCCCTCACCCATCAGCTCCTTCCTTCCTGTTGACCACCTGACAGGAGGTGCGGAGCCCATGTAGTGCATCTTTCACCTTCTGACTTAACAAGAAAAAAATGACAAAAAAAATACAAACCCGTGACCTCAATGTGGAAATAGTTAATCATAATCATATGACCATATATATATTATATATGAAAAAATCAAATGGCACTAGTTAGACTTTCTTCACTTACAAACAAAAACAAAAAAAAAAAAGATTTTAAAAACAATGCGGGGTCACCCTGTGGAAACAAGTTACGTTTTTTTTTCTGCACATATGTCCACTTTGTTTTAGCCCAAAACATATCAGTTTGAATACTTGAATCATGCAGGCCAATTCTATAATGTGAAAGGATGCATTTACACTTCCAGGTAGTGCTCTTCATACAGAAAAAAAGCTTCAGTTGAGCTCATCTGTTTATTCATCATGTTTATTTGAATTCCAATTCTTTTTCGTTTAGTTTTTATTATTTGCGTTTCTTATTTTTTTCGTTTGCTGACAATGTTGGAGTTTGAGCTTTTTTAACTTTGCACTGAATGTGGTTTTTCTCAGTATAATCTGCAATATGGAGGGAGCCGACAGTTCCAGTGTAGTTGTTTACTCAAGGATGTTCTTAAAAGTGTGCGCTCTACTATGCCTTGATGTACGCCTACCTTATTGTGGTATTGTGGAGTTCGAGATCAAGATAATAGATGCTGACTTAGGATTATTTGATGATATTACAGAAATAAGTATTGCACCAATTTTGTTTTAAAACTAAAGAATTTAGCTCTGCAGTGTAAAAAACTGTAGCCACAGCTGTGACTTGCAAACCCGACCTGCAAGCCAGGGGGAACAGCACTTTCAAAATAGGCTTTCAATTTTGTTTTGGAGGCGTCACATTGTGCCCTCTTGTTTACAAAACTTTTTGAGGGGGAAAAGTATGGTCATTCTTCCTTTATTTTAAATGGAAAACTTTAAAAAATGCATAAAGAATTTTAAAAAACTCTTAGAAAAATAAAAAAAAATAAAAACAATACCAAAAAAAATTAAAAATGCGAAAAAAAACGAACAAAAAAAAAACAAATCTTGAGGATGAAGACGAAGCTTTCTATCTCTGGGAATACTGATCAGTGTTTGGCCATGTCATTGGTTATTTTATCTATTCCTCTTGTCTGCTAAATAACCAGCATGGTTCTCAGGAAATATAGCCAGTTTTCCCCCATAGAAACTCCTTGTAGGAAAAATCCAACTTTTAGCACTGAAACTACTTATAGCTCTGTAAGTTTTTCTCTGCCAAATAACTGCTTTAAGCTGGAGACATTCTACATACTGCTTTTCGAATATGCTGTCTTTTTATTAATGAGTGAATATGGTTTGCTGAATCACTATCTAGTCCTTCATCCCTTTTTCCCACTGAGTGGCTCGATGTGTTTTTCGCTTTGTGACTGTCGAAGTAACTGTCAAATGTCATAAGAAAAGCAGAAATCTGTAACTATGCATACTGTAGCCAACGACTCGGCCTACAGAATCGCTTTTTCTTTGTCTGAAGTAATGTTTTATATGTTTCGGTAATTTGCATATACATTGTTTGATATATATATATAAATATATCTCTATATATTTTTTTTTCTTCGTTTCTCCTCATCGCCAGAGCTGGTGTTAAAGAAAATCTTGTTTGGTTATTTTAACAGTGCAAAAGTCGTCCACATTTCATTGCCTTGATTCAAATTGTGTCCGAAGATGCAACAAGTCAAGTGGCTTTTAACTGTTTACAAATAGAAAATGATTGTAACGTGTACAGTTTGGTTGTGTTAATCTGAAGTTCCTTACAATATTAATAAATCAATGTTTTGGCTGCTCATTACCATTTTATTTTCATTTTAAATTAATTTTTTGTTCTTTTTTTCCCTTAACCCCCGCTTTTATCCCCTTCCTCAAAGCTGGTTTGTCATTAAAAATGGCTTGCCTCTGTACTTGTGGCCAAGGAAGGTTGGATTAGTGGTGAATGTAATCTATTGCTGGTAGTTTAAATAACATGCGTAGATTTACCTTTTTATTGTACTATATTTTAGGTGCACAATTTATGAGACGCTTCAAGAGCGAGAGGGAGAGAAAGATGTCAGCATTAGGCTAAGCCATGGACCTTAATACGTGTTTAAGCTGTTGTTGTTGTTGTTATTGTTTTATTTTCCTCCATTCTTTTATTTGCGAAGTAGAACTTGCGTGATGTGTTAACTTATCCATATTTAATGACTCATCGTACAAAACCCTGAGTATTACCCTTCACTTGATGGTTGCGTGCCAGTATTGAACCATTTTAAGTAACCGCTTTACCAAATATACTTCAATCAAAGCATTTGTTTACTTAATTCCAGGCCTGGCTTATCTCATTGTGTTTGTCGGACAAATTCTAAGTGGAACATTTGGAGAAACTACATAGCGAAAGGAGCGAATGAGTCGTTTGTTTTTTTTAGAATTGCACTTGGTGTACATAATGAACTAGAAAAGCTTGTACTGTATTTGTAGTGGAGGAAGAGCGTACGGTGGACGGTGTTGACGGAGGCCTTTTGTTTGTCTTTTATTCTTTGTGTACATTGGGCTAGCGTGCGTTTGTGCCTGCGTGTTTTTTGAGTGGTCCACCCCATTCCTAGTGTTCTCCTCATGTTCAGGGGCGTACAACTGCAGGTACCCACTGATTGGATTGCCGTGACTTTGTTTACTCCCCTCGACGTGGATTGCTCAATTCTTCTAGTTACACGTTGGTTTGCGTCCGAGGAGTCTAAAAGCGCGACGCTGAGCTTCACCAATGGTTTTGAATGGGTTCTTTCCTGCCGTCTTTCTTGGTAAACATGCTAGTTTCCGTGTTTCTCCGTGGCTTGTTTTTTCCTGAAGCGAGAGTAGGGAGAAGCCATTGGCACCCAGTCGATTTCCACTTTATTTCCGAGTTTTATTTTTGATTTCTCTCCCCTTTTTTCCCTCTTTTGTTTTATGTATGTGCAGCTGTTTGGTGTTAAGACAGAACTGTCATGCTGAGACATTTTGATAATTCACTGTCATGCCAAATTATGGAGTCAGGGGGGGGAGGGAGGAAAGGGAATTGTTCTTTTGTAAAAGCAGGACAATGTATACGCTTCAAATGTCACTTGCGAAATGGATGTTTTGAGGATGTTCATGAGCAATGTACAATCCCCTGCTTTTCTAGCCAGGTGAACGTGGAGGAAACGATAAAGCAACTTGGCCTGACATTCTACTTTTTGTACTGAAAAACAAACAAACTATGTGGTTCTTTTCTGATTTATCCTGTGAGCAAATATACCCATGTCTTTTAAATGGTTCCTACTGTTGAACAATTGACTTAAACTGTGAGTATTGCTGTCATGTTATTATAAACCCAAAAAGCTTTAGTGAAACCAGCACAAGAAAACGGACGAGCGAGAGTTTAAATCGAAACTTCCACCATGGGGAAATTCTAAGAGAGTCTATGCAGTGTAGGGTGAAGCTTCCATGTTTGTGTCTTTCGCTTACTGAAATCCTGTCCGCGGTAGTGGTTGGATTTTAATAAAATACGATTCCTGTAATGTGCCATGATTGAAATTCTTTTGTTATTGTCACATGGAGAAGAAAACATAGCTGATGATGATGATGATAATAATTGGCCAGTTGTAGCAAATGGAGGGTTGCATTAACATTTCCTTTTTCACAGCACTCCTCTGTGGAATGGCAAATTCTCAACATTTCTTCTAGGGGTCTGTGGAGAACTAGTTTTGCTCACATGTAACCTATATGCACACTGCTTTGGTAGACTGTTTGAAAAACGACTAGAAATAAACCATCAATAAGATTACTTAAATGAGCAGGAAGTTCTTTTTCAGCGTCTTCCTGGGGTCATCTTAGAATTTTAACTTGGGGAACTGCACTTTTTGAAGGACAATCCTTATTTGTATCGGTAACAATTGACACAAGGTTTAGTCTAGTAATACATGGTAGATACTCAAATGTGTAGTGATGAATGTTTCCTGTAATGCTGTTTTTCTTTTCTTTTCCTTTTATTTTTTTCTCTTTGTTGCTTGGTTTTCAATTTTAGTACCCTTAAGTGCATATGTAACGAGGTAGTCGAGGTAGAGTAGTTTTTAGGTCTTTTGTTGGCTGTACTTGTAGACTGATAATAACTGTTTGTAAAGTCCTGATCTTGATATCGGAATACAAAGCTGTATAACTTGGGTACAACCCGCAATAAAGCCTAACAGTGACATGCTGTGTAATGTGGTTTTTCCTTTCACAAGCTGCGTCCCAAATGGCACACTATCCACTCATACACTCAACAGTATAGTATATGTAAGTAGTGTCGTCCCAAATGGAACACAAGCGCTTTTTTTACTAAGTGGAAATTCAAACCGTTTCCCAGATGATGTTTGATGGTTGCCAAATTGGCGAAATGAAAGACCAAAACCAAACCAAATATCTGAGTTTTCAGTGTAAATGAACTACTTACACTATTTAAACTACAAAAATGGCATATAATAGTGCATAAGAATGCAGTTTGGGACACACCTATAGTCTTTTGCTGCAACTGAAAAACACTGAACTAAAGATCTTTTTGCTAAAAGTTTTGCTATTTTATTAACCAAGCATGGAGTATAATGATCATTTTTATCATGTTGGTGATTATACTTGATTTTACACACTAATTTTAAAGAGCTCATATTTACATGGGTTTCTACAGGTTTCAAGTCAAATTAAAGACTTAAGACTTTTTTTAAGACCATTATGAATTAAATTTCAGACTTGCACAAGGCTAAATACTAAAGATTTTTTCTAAAAGCCCAGTTAAACATTGAAAACAGATTTAAGTGTAAGGAAAGTAAGTAAACCATGTGTTTAGAAATGGAAATATAAATTGAGTTAATAAATAAACATTTGTCGGAATGATAGTGATTGGATAGGTGTTTGCCCGATTAGGTAGATTTATATGGACATAGAAAAATTAAGACCTGTATAAAATGATTTAAGACCTATAACACTATTTCAGTGAACTTGAGACTTAAAAAATATCTTAAATTTCTAAATCAAAATTTTAGGCCTTAAGACCCTGTGGACACCCTGTCTAGTAATAGTGGCTTAAAGTAATTTTATTCATAAAGGTGGTCTTTAATATTGAAATTGCTTTAGCTGTTATTATTGAACTTTGATTACTGGAATAAATCATGGGTGCCACAATATACTTATGCATAGTATAACTCAACTTTGGTGTAATGGGATATGCAGGACTTACAGAAAGACAAAAAAAAGTGTTGAATTGGCCGGTAAAACATTGGTTTACCTAAATACAGTTGAAGTCAGTATTATTATTAGCCCCCATACCCCCACCACCCCTTTTTTTTCCCTATTTCACAAAGGATGTTTAACAGAGCGAGGAAATTTCCACAGTGTGTCTGATGACATTTTTTCCTCTGGAGAAAGTCTTATTTGTTTTATTTCTGCAAGAATAAAAGCAATTTGTAATTTTTTTTTAAACACCATTTTAAGGTCTAAATTATTAGCCCCTTTAAGCTATATTTTTACTTGATAGTCTACAGAACAAACCATCGTTATATAATGACTTGCCTAATTACCCTAACCTGCCTAGTTAACCTAATTAAGCCTTTAAATGTCTCTTTAAGCTGTATAGAAGTGTCTTGGAAAAATGTCCAGTAAAATATTATTTACTGTCATCATGGCAAAGATAAAATAAATCTGTTATTAGAAATGAGTTATTAAAACTTATGTTCAGAAATGTGTTGAAAAAAAAAAAAACTTCTCCGTTAAACAGAAACTGTGGGAAAAAAAAAAACAGGGGACTAATAATTCTGACTTCAACTGTATCCTTAAAGTTGCATTTGAATTTCAAGGATTGGTATTGGTTTGAGTAAAATGTTAATATTTTACTTATGTTCAATAAATGTCTGAAATTTTTAAACATTTTTTCCACAAAATGATAATTGTTTAGAATGTTTCAATTGGTCGATTGACAAAATCTGTAACAAAAAAAAATTGATTAACTCTTCTAAAGATAAATGATTGGTATTAGGTCGAAATATTTGAATGTCTAAAAGCATATCACCTTTTTGTGCCATCAGTAGTTTATAGAATAAAATACATAAATTCATAAGGAGAAGAAACCAGGTATAGGCCATTTTTATGGTCTCAGTTAACGACAATGTCCTGTTTTTCCCCTTGTAGGGGTCTTTAGTCAGTTTCATTTATATTCATTCAACCCACAGCATTTGGTTGGAAGTTTGATTGTTAGGATGGGAGCTTTAACGCTTTTTAAAAATGTTTTTAATCTAAGGTTGTCCAATGGACCTTTTTCACATTTCTGGGTTTGTCAGGGTAAACTTAGAGCGCGGAGTACAACAAATAATTATTTTTTTTATAATTAAATTATTAGTAATTAAATTATTATTTGCCGAAATACTCCACGATATTATCAAGACTTTTAGAAAAAGGAAAAAAATATTGTGTGAGACTTATAATGACAGCCAGAGAGCGTCAAATTTACTGTCCAGCCCATAGACAATGCATTAGAAACACCTTGCATAAGCTGTCTTTTGTTTGTTTTGTTATGCAAAGATTATATAATACATGCATAAATATTTAAATGTTCATATATATATATATATATTTTTTTTTTTAATTAGACGTTGAAGGATTTAAGATGCTGATGGCAGTTAAATGCGTCATAAGTCTTGTGAAAAAGGTCTGTCCTGTAAGTGGAACGCCACTGAGATTAGCTCTGACCTCAATTAAACACCTGAACCAGCTGATCAGACTTCCAAGCAACTGTTAATGGAACTATTGGCCCTCCAGGAAGAAGATTGGAACCCTATTATAATCAAACAGCAGTGTTTCCTCCCATCCACTAGAGGGAGCAGTAAGGCTCCACGTATATCATGACAAAACGTTACAATTTAGTCTTGGCTTTATTTTCAGCTCAAGTTCCTGAAAGTTTATAGTGACATTTTTCATTAAATACAACAGTACACATGACAAGGCAGTTGACTCCATAAACAAGAGACCGAAGATGGTACAACTGGAACTGAATGCTGCACAGGTAAAGCCCAGCCATATTGTTTAATACAGAGTCAATCCTCCATTCCTGCAGGAGAAGAGCAAAGAAACGTTATCCTTACCAATCTCTTCAAGCATGCACTAATGTCCGACAACCTAAATATATTATCTTTAAAAAATAAAATTCAAAAGAGCATACCATATGACTTGCCTCTATTCATACACATCTTTTTTATCTGCAATGTATGTTACAATCTCCTCAGGAGTCATAAGCTTCTCTCCATCCCCATCTGGGATCTCGAACCCTGTAAACGACACAATGTCTTTCAGCACCAGCGTTCAAATGAAGCATTTGCAGAGTAAATCCCGGTGGTGAGATTATTTAATATGAACAAACCCATACTAACCAAACTCATCTTCCATGGCCATTATAATCTCCACCTGGTCCAAGCTGTCCAGCCCCAGATCTTTCATGAAGTGAGACGTCGATTTAAGCTTTAAAGCAAAAATAAAGTCAATCATATCAGTGAGATGCTAGGAATATGGAGAATATCTCAAATGTAAACTAAGGACAGTGGAAGTAATAAATCTGTAAATAAAAACAATGCTGCGTCCCAATTCACGTATACTACGTCCTAATTTCATGTACTTTTTGTTTGGGGAAAGTATATAGTTTTGAGTGACGGTAGTTTTGGCGCTGGGGGACGTCTAGCGTTCTCCAGCCTCCAGGGCCTAGACTGCAGCTCTGCACAAGAAGTTTGAAGGCCAGAGCAGAAATGGTCGTGGCCAATTGAGCCCTGGTTTCTCTCAATGTTTTTTATCCTTCACTTTCGTCAAAGGGTGAAGTTTGTTTCTCACAACTGGCTTGCTTGGTTTGGAACTTGTAGAGCTGAGCATCGATGGATTTTCTCTTCGGTGTTTAGACGTTCAGCAGTGAAAATGAAGCCACACTGAACTTCAACTCTGAAAACTGAACTGACAGTTTCAATTTACTAGAACTTCTATGTTAAGCTGCTTTGACACAATTTACATTGTAAAAGCTCTATCGAAATAAAGAGGAATTTAATCTAATTTTTTTTTGGACATACTACTTCCTCATTAACAGACTGTTGCTTAGTTACATGCCCTGTCAATCATCTCAACATATCATCCCCATTTCTTTCATATTAAAATTACTATCGTACAGGTTAATTAGCCCAGTGTTTACCAACCCTGTTCCTGGAAGCACATCAACAGTACATATTTTGCATGTCTCCCTTTTCTGACCAGTTCATTTCAGGTTTTGGAGTCTTCTGCTGTTCTGAGAAGTTGATTTAGGTGTGTTTGATTAGGAAGAGGTTAAAAATGTGGACTGTTGATGTGCCTTCAGGAACAGTGTTAGGAAATACTGAATTAGCCAATAGCAGCTCTTTCAAGCAGAGAAATCTCCTCAGGTCTTTGGATAATTACCTGTTAAGAATTTCCAAACAAGCTTTTATATAAAAATCCAAAATCAAACAAAAACTGCTCAGGGGGTAGCTTAAATGATGTCTCTGGACTCTTTGGATGATAGATTCATCAAAAAAAAAGCAAAAAATCAGTCCAAGACACTCGAAAAATGTGGGAAAAAATATTTAAAAAGCCTTTATTGACATGGCCATTTAGCACAGTTTTTAGAAATAGCCATGTCAAGAATAGCCATGTCCCATTTTTCAAGTGCCTTGGATTGATTTTTGACGTTTTTAAGTTTAAATTGTTGTTCCAGATTAAATATAATGCGGAAAACGTCAAGTACATATAATCCCGAAGAATAAATATTAAATAACAATCATTCAAACTTCTTTACCAAAGCCTCTCCACCTAAAGCTCTATCTCATGTGTCCACCATGCTTGTAGTTTGTTTACCTGTTTTACTCAGATTTGTAATTCTCATCGAATTCATGTCCAGCGGACAATGTATTATGGGTAATATTATCCATTAGAGTATGTGTGGATCTACACTTCACATTTCTAGGAGAAATGGTAGAAGAACAAGCAATCCTGCAAACTATCAATAACTGCTGAATAATTTATTTAATAGTAACATTTCGGTCTCATGACCTTCATCAGACAAGTATATGATTATTACAGATGTTACGTCTATATTTACGATATTATTCAGCAAGTACTGATAGCATGTGATTGCTGGTTCTCCTTTTGCACATTTTTACATGGTGATTTTGTTTCCTGCGCATCTATTGTTGCTTCAAGTCTGCGGAGTTTGACTTGATTACTGGAAACAGTAGACCACCCAAGTACCTTTGGAATGCACATTTTAGCTTACGATGATTTGGAACATAAGTTATAGTGAAAAAATAGCACACAAATTAGGACGCAGAAAAACAAAATTTAATAACCCATGCAATGTTAAGAGTTCAGAAAGTGTAAAGAATCGCTCACCACATCTGGATTGATCTTGTCATAGAGTTTAAGGACGTACAGAACTCGCTCTTGAATGCCCTCTAATGTGAGGGGTGGAGCATCACTGTATAGCCGACACGGATGAACAGACGGGCTGGGAATCTGGACACAGGCAAACATCATGTCACAAACGCAACCATAGTCATAATGCTCAATGTTCAGAAGATTAACAGACTGAAATTAACAAGTGACGATACTAATGATTAAGTATTTATGACAAATGTGGAAATCTCTTTCTGTTGTGTTGCAAACAAAATGTTGGACAATAGAATTCATGTTCTGTTTTACTTGCTTTAACAAAGGTCGATATAATAATTTTTTACACCAAAAAAAAAAAAAAAAATTTAAATACAAAATGAATAATTTGAAGGGATTCAAGGGACATAAAATGTCATTTTTATGAAGCACACAATACGTTCTCTTCAGGTTTTGAAACCTTTAAAATTTAGTTTATTACAAAATAGTTTAGTTTAAATAACCCTCCTCCAAAACACCATTGTGTGGAAATAACTTTCACTGTAGCAATCTCAACACACGGCAAAAAATAATGTTCTCCCTCAGTGTGTGTGCTTTTTCTTTTTTGTCTAGAATTGATCAAAATGAAGAGCTTACGGTTAAATTAAGTCTGCCAATGGCTTACAAAACTCAGTTTACTTTGACTAATTTGTCAGAAAACAAGACTAAATTTGCGCTTCCTGTATCTCAAATAATGTGCATCTTGAGTTAATCATGATAAAAAGATAAAAATGAAGAGGATTATATATTTATTATATTTTTTTCTGTGTCTACTTTATGGTCATTTTTATTCCTTATATTTTATTCCTTAAATTGTTGACAAAAAAATAAAGTTTACTCATAAATGAAAATTCAGTCATTTACTCATTCCATTTGCTCTGAAGAAAGGAAGATTTATTGAAAAAGTAAAAAAAAAAAAACAGCCATTTGCTTCGGTAGTTTACTTTGTTCCTACTGTGGATATCAATGGCTTTTTCCCCAACATACAAGTTACAACATATTAATACTTTTATTCAATATATTAGTTCAAGTATATCCTGTATTGTGTTTAAAAGAAAAACATAGAAGTTTAGAGCCACTTCAGTGAGAAAATTGGTGAGGAGAATTGATTTTTAGAATTTTTAGGTGAACTGTGCCTTTAAGACTCAAGCTGCTGAAATCGTGTTTATTGCACTCAAATAAAATGTCATCGTAATATTTTGTGCTTTGATCAAGAACTGGAGTCATAAACATTTGGAATAACATTAATGACACGATTTCAGTGTCACACGAACTGATGCTCCTTTAATAATTACTACAAGTGAAGATGCAAACGGAAGACCGAAGACACTAATAAAAAGTAAAAGCTCTTAACCTAATGCGCTTTATAATGCTAACTGTCGCGGGTCAGCGCTGGAAAACAGCGGTAACCGATGTGGCAGAAGCATGTTGTGAGCTAGTCTAACTCTGAGCGTTTAAAAGCCAGATGTCATGCAGCACGGGCAGATTTGTCGGAAAGACACAGGTAGGTCACTGAGTCTCCAGCTCTAGCAGGCCACACAGACAAACAGTGTCCGTCCACGGAAAGCTCACCCGCAGTAGTTCAGTCCTGCTGGTCCTCTGGCTGCAGGTCCAGGAGGAGAGCGGCCGCTGGGCTGAGGCGAGGAGCACGCAGACGGATCTGCCTTCATTTAACCTTGCAGAGGCGCGGGCCAGCGAGCGCACACACTGTGCAAGCGCACGGGACGCCATGTCTGTGACTTTCTATCCCAGAATACACCGCGGCAAATTGGACATAAGCTTGACATGCGCAGTTTTCTGTGTTTTGTGTTAAATTAGCAAAACAAAAGATTAAAAATACAAATCAATTAACACTCAATTTTATTTTTTCCCGCTCGCTTATGAGTACTGTACTGTAAGCATTTCCCTTCCCGGAATTAATGCGTCTAAAACATTATTTGTAATCCACGTTTCTACTAAGCAACCTCTTTTTTTCTACTCACAGTACTGCATTTATTTATTTTCACGTTATTTATTTGTTTCAATAAATTTGTAAAATTCATTTGAATTGAAATTATTATACAAAGATTTTAATCTAGTTTAATCTTTTATTCCTGTTTAATTTTATTATTTTAATTATTATTAATTATTAATTATTTTAAACATTTTTATCTAATTTTTATTTCTGAAATTATACAATTTACTATTACTTTTAAATTTTACCATATTTACTATTACTAAAATAAAATATATTTATTGTAATTCTTTTCTCCAAACATTACGATTATAGTCTTTTATTGTGAGTTTATTATTATTATTATTATTGTTGTTGTTGTTGTGTAATTACTGTTTAGTTGCATAATTAATAAATAAAAACTGAAACATTTTGAATCCAACATAGCGTGAAAATCATAGACTGTAAAATATGTGGGACTCTTATTTTGGAACTATCATGTCTGCCAGTAAAGCATGGGACCAGTAATATAGCATCAAAGTACATGTATTTATTCTTTGCTGACACGTTGAAAAAAAATAATAACGTTTTTCACAGTTACCGAAGATGGACGTGTGCACGATCTGATGCTTCCTCTAAAGGAGAAGCTTTGCTTTGCAGAGAACAAATAAACAGAAACCTGGACGCGAGTGATCCACTGGCAACATGATTATCAACAACATTTAAGCCAGGATCCATTTTAATACAAGTACAGCGGGAACAAGCCAAGCAGCACGTGATAACCGTGCCAGGTTATAAGTTATTCTATTAGTCATTATAAAATATAATATTTTGTCACAGATGTTAACGATGTAACACAGAATAACCTCTGTGTTGGGTTTTTGCAGGAGAAGACGAGCATGGAGCCTGCGAGCCTGGAAAACTTGTGTGTTTTGTACCACAGTTCAAACTATATAGTTGTCAACAAACACTGGGACATCCGAATTGACAGTAAAATGTGGTATGAGAAGCAGACTGTCCAGAGTCAGCTAAAGCATCGCTTTCCAGAGCTTGCAGATCCTGGCACTTACTACGGCTTCAGGTAATTTAAGTAATATATTTAGCTTCTTCTCAGTTAGTTCATGTTTCTTATCACAGGGTTCCCACACTTTTTCAAAATACTTGAATATTAGACATGGATTCAAGGCCTGGAAAATACTTAAAAGCCATTAAAGTCATTAAAATTAAATTTGTTTATGAATATTTAAGACTTATGTGTGTAAGATTTAAAATCTTACATCTCAGTTTTGTACAAGAACCTTTAATGTAAATATTTTAATGTAAATATTAAGAGTAAGTGAAATGTAGTACAGAAAGGACTTTCATGACGCTACATAAGCTGGGGAATTAAGAAAGCTGCTTGATTTTAAATGAATGGCGCTTTTAAAAGTCCTTGAATCTGCTGTTCATGAAAGAGTGGGAACCCTGTCATCAGCAGTTTGTTCATGTGAGTTCTTATATTCTGCAGGTTTTGCCATCAGTTGGATTTCTCCACCAGCGGTGCTTTGTGTGTTGCTCTGAACAAGGCAGCAGCAGGTCAAGCTTATCGCTGTTTTAAAGACAGACGGGTTACCAAAGCTTATCTAGCACTGGTATTGCGGCATTCAGACATTCAGTCATGACATATATGTTTTTTTAAGTATAATAACTCAGCCTATTTATACATCCCCTGCAGGTGCGTGGTACTGTGACTGAGCAGAATCTGAGCCTGGACTTTGCGATTGGCAAGAACACCACAGAGGGCAAGACCCATATGATGTGCACTGAAGGAACAGAGGGTGAGAATCTCTTCTGCTCCAAATCAAATGGTAAAAATTGAGCTAACAGAAACACATTCCCGCATTCTGAATTTTATTATTGTGTCCTGTAGGTTGTGAGAATCCCAAGCCATGCCAAACAGAGGTCACGGTTTTAGAGTACGGAGCGTATGATGGAGATCCAGTCACAAAAGTGCTCCTGCAGCCTCTGACAGGTACAGAATCATCATTGCAGACACATATAAATTAATACAAGGTCAAACCAGTACTTTTTTTTTATAAATTAGTAAAATAATAAGGGATCATACTCTCTTTTATTATATTATACATTATTATACATTTTTAGATGACAAATTGGTATGACCTAGTGATTTAAAATGACAGTTTATTTATACTTTAGGGATGCCATGTTATTCTTGAAAATGTCTTTTTATGTGTAATCAAATTATTATTGTTGTGATGTGAATATGCCTTATGAGATTTGTTAGTATATAATCTTCTATTACTCTGAACAACATTTTAATGTGTATCTTCAGTAAATCATGGTATGAAAAATGCATGAAAATCATTATTTTTGCTCAGAAAAAAAATCGAAACCGTACACATTCTAATTTACAGGAAAAAATAGCTTTAAGTTAATAATTCACAAAGGGGTTGGGCAAAATATTGTGAACACCAGGGAAATTGTTTCTGGAAGTATTTTATAAATTATTTTATATATATGTATATGCTAATATTAATATTATTAAAGTATGGTGGTGCAGTAGGTAGTGCTGGTTCGAGCCTCAGCTGGGTCAGTTGGCATTTCTGTGTGGAGTTTGCATGTTCTCCCCTTGTTGGCGTGGGTTTCCTTTCTGGTGGTCCGGTTTCCCCCACAAATGTACAGTGTATCATCAGTCACTTGATCAATGTATCATTACACCACCTACTTTTAACATAACATTTTGTGTATTGACAGTGACAGCTGACATTAATAGAAAACTTAATTTACTACTCATACAGCGCACTGCCTGACAGCCAGTTTACTTAGAAGACTGTAAATCAGGAGTTTTTACTAGGCATGCAGAGGTTTTATTTGGTGTTAGAATGGGGTGAGGAACAGAAGCTCATTTGCATTTATATAACTCGTTTTTGAAGGACTTTGTAAAGGTTTTTAAGATGGGTTTTTAATAATAAAAAAATTCCAAATATACAAAGAAATATTGTATTAAACGTTTTGACCATCATCATTGGGCCCATAAACAAAACCAACAGATTATTGTCTTAATTAGTTGCAAAAGAATGTACAAATAAGATAATAATAATAAGATAACAAAAGAATTAATAACTGAAAAACCTCACAGGCACATTTGTTAGTTAGTTTCTTCCACTGTAGCCTAGCCATGAAGAGCGTCTGAGCTCAAAAAACGTCCCAAGTAGTGAGAACATTAATATTTATCTATGTTTGGAACTGTTGTGTGTTGCTTTTTGGTTCACCCTAGCCTATAGATATGATTATGTAACAATGGCTGTTCACATTATTTTGCTCAAACCCGTGTAGCTGAAACGTCTTTTTCTAAAAGTCTAAATATTAAAAAAACCTTGTAGGACGGACACACCAGCTGCGAGTGCACTGCAGTGCCATTGGTCACCCTATAGTGGGTGATTATACCTACAGTCTGCGCACTGACAACAGTCCGTATCGCATGATGCTGCACGCCTACTTCCTGCACATTCCCCTCCACAACGAACCAATCCACGTCACCGCACCAGATCCGTTTGTACCCAGCCTCGATGCTAAATGGGCTCCACAAAGAGGTGTGAAAGTCCTGGAGGATTTACTGAAGAATATTTTAACAACACCGCAAGCTGAGATGCAAGAAGAGGCCGAGCCGGAGCCCAGGAGGAGCAGGCCAGTGGAGAGTGAGGAGCAGCGGGCGCAGTGTCAGGAGTGGTTATGTGAATGGAGTCTGGACTGATGAACTGATGCCATGTTTTACCTGTAGCAGAAGTTATGCCGCAATAAGCCCAGCTCCATAGGGAATCCTTTCCTCTTTCTTATTTAAATTGACTGTAGGCAGAGCTCCTTCAAATTTGAATAGAAAAGGAACTTGAGGTGTACAGGAGTGTTTAACCGTTTGCCCCCTGTGCTTATGCCAAACTTCACTACTGTTTTAAAAGATTTTTTAATATATATTCTTGAATTGCATTTCTTATGCTCGCCAAGGCTGCATTTACTTGATCATATATTATATATTATTATAGTGCTGCAGGAGTGATGTTAAAATCCAGGTGACTTAATTTGTCACTGGTTCCTTTCGTATGGGTTTTATGTTCACTTGAGAGTTAAATAATGTCGGTGGTAAAAGTATTTTTACAGTAGTTTACCGTTTCATCAACACAAGTTACATTTTGAAGTTTTTGCCCTCCGGTGTAAGTAAGATTCACAAATAGAATGAAGTGTCATAGTAAAATTTTAGTTTTAACTTGGTCATTGGAAGTTTACTCTGCAATACTTTGAGTGAGAGTAAAAAGTACTTTAACAATTAACACACAAAAAAAAAAAAAAAAAAAATTTTTTTAGTTCTGATTGTGCTATTTTGAGCAAAAAATGCACATTATACATATTAAACCAAAAGTTACTACATGCGACAATAAAAGCAGCAATAAAACTCTTAAAAGTAACTTAAATGCCCCAGTGTATCATGAGAAAACCAGCAGTTTATTTCTTTGGAAACTTATTTCATCACAAAATCACTGCAGTCATACCCCAATGATTACATTATTACTTATTAGAAACACACACACACACACACACACACACACACATATATACATATATATATATATATATATATATATATATATATATATATATATATATATATATATATATATATATATATATATATAGAGTTCAGATGCAAATGCCATCTGAAATGTTCTCCTAAAATGAACATTTTCCTTAGCCTCCTATGTTTATGTTGTTATTTAACTTTAAAGGCAATAAAAAGAACGTATACATCACTGTAAAAGTTAAATTACTGATATTTTGATATATGATAATGATATTTAAATTATAGAGAAAAAGTTCAAATATAGTCAAATTATATGTTTACCACACAGACCTTTTAAAAAAACATTTAAAAAAATTAAATCACCAAAAATAATCATAAAACCCATTGGAATATTTTGAGTCAGTGATTAATTAATATTTCAGCTTTTCACATCACAATTGCTGCACAAACGTAATTTATTCCTGTAATGTCAAATATAAGTTAAATTCTTTGCAGCTCATACTCTAAACCTTTATAACATTATGCAAGTCTTTAGTGTTACTTTTGACAAATGTGAACAGTTCTTGATGAAAACATCTATTATAACAAATCCTGCTGAGCCTCAGCTTTTTAACAGCACTAAACCAGAGCATGGCAGCAACCTTTTAAAAATCTTTCCTAATGATCTTTACCTCGTTGAAATGCAAGTATGCTATGTATACGGTTGGCTTTATTCATTGTATGAATGCATATCTGTATGCTTTTTAACATGTTATGCTTTTAAAGCAATAGAGATTTTAATAGTTAGTTACATTATACATAAATGAATTTTCTTAATTTCTGTACTGGCAATGTGTGAATCATGTTTGTGGAAATCCATTGCTTCTAATAGACTGAACAAACCCTACCTCAAAAACTGAAAATGTCACTTTGGAAAATCATTTGTCACCGTGTTCCTTAGCTGTTAGATATGTTAAAAATGATTCTAGAATTTTCAGTTAGGATATTAACAGATTTTCATGGGTGAAATCTAGTCATTTAAATTGATCATCAGAATCCCACCATGTGTTTGTGTGTTCATACTTTAACCAGCAGCCTGATTTTAAAGTGACCTTCGTGTGAAATGTGCTTCTTACGCTGTTACATTATTAACGACAAACAGTAAACCTTTTTGCCTACCTTCCCAATGTAACAACATCTCCCAAATCTGAGGTGATCTCTTAAAATGAATCAGTATAAACAGATGTTTTAAAAAAACAACATTTATTTCCATCTGTAATCTGGCTTTGCACACAGAAAATGTTTAGTGTTGAAGAAACAGTACAGTTTAATAAATAAAGGCCCTTC
This sequence comes from Danio aesculapii, assembly GCF_903798145.1. NCBI lineage: Eukaryota > Metazoa > Chordata > Actinopteri > Cypriniformes > Danionidae > Danio > Danio aesculapii. The sequence goes on from NC_079437.1 coordinate 34,819,459, forward strand.
AGTCTAACAGCTAATCACTGCGTCGTGATATTTTTCCTAGCCAGTGGCATGAGATGCTTTAACATACATCTAAAAACACTGACATGACAAGCAGAAATGAAATGGTGTTTTGTGTATAACTGACGTATTTCATATTCTATGTTAACAAAGTCACGATTATAACATGTGGATTTAGTTTGAGACATTTGTTTGAGGTTTACAACTGTAATCCAGAGCGATAATGGTGTGTTTCTGGAATTTAAGTCCATATTAGTTCCTTTGGTCCCAGAATGCAAGTGCGCGAGACACAAACTGAAGTGCAGTCCTAGATCTGGCTGAGAGGGAGGAATTTCTGGTAGTAGCTCTTGGTGACGTCGATCATCAGTTCTTGTGTGCATTCAGGCAGCTCTCCTGAAAATAAACCTGAAATCAACCAAGATTAGAGGTTTAAATACAAGGTAGCATTATTAAATGTTGAATTGAAAGGTTGGCATAATACAAATTATAACAAATGCAAAAATCGCTACATTTACAATTATAACAGGAATTATAAGTAGTAAAATGTAAAACATATGACAACCAATGAAAATAAAGTAAATCAATACTAAAATACACACCTGGACAGCCAGAGAATACTGTAAATGGGGGAACCACTGTCTCTGGGGGAAGGACAGTGTTATCCAGAATCTTACAGCAATCTTTCAAGACACAGCGACGACCCTACAATGGAAAATAGTCAATTACAGACCGGCCAAAATTTCACATTCCCAAAACAAAAGGGAGGATACTATGGAGGCTTGTTTCTGACTTGAAACTGAGTTTATGCATCACAATTTTGAGCTTTTTAGGGCTGTAGTTTTTTTTTTTTTTTGCATATATAATACAGTTACTGTGTAAATCAAGGCTTATTTGAGACCGTTTTCTTGAGCAATTATATAAAATTTTAAGATCAAAGAGGTGTTGTTTGGTTTTCATCTGCAGTAAGTGATGTGCACATTTGTTCTCATTCTCTTTATACTGCTGGTTAGTTGGGTTGAACTGCTTTCTCACCAGAAGCAAACCACTCTGGAATGTGTTTTAAGTCAGCTGAGAACACCTTTCAAACTATTTTAGTGCACATTCGAGTGCTGTGTTCACGTATGTTTAAACAAAGGGAGAAACTGGTCCAGGTTCCAAAGCAAACATTCCAAATGGCTTGAAAATGCACTGCAGACTGCAAATTGCAAGTTCACATCTCCCATTTTCTTCTCAAAAGTGCAAGTTTGTAGGTTGCAGTTCTGTTTCTTACAATTTTCTATAAAAAAAAAAGTAAAATTTTTATTAGCAAGCTTTATGATACTCCTTGTGTTATACAAATTTGTCAACTTTCTTTTGTTGACTTTGTACTTTACTATATTAATAACCATAAATGTCCAATAATTAGTCAATTTTGCTAGGTTTGAGATTTCTTGACAGAATTTTTCCAGTAGAGCAAGTGGCTAAAAGGTAGGCTAGCATAACCTTAAAAACTTGGTATGAAACCACATTTCCAGCAGTTTTTTGTTGTTGACCTTACATTCCAGTCTTACAAAATACATCGAATGGGTCAAAATTTTAGATTTTATTAAGACCATGTTCCATGAAGATGTTGTGTAAATTTCTAACCATGAATATATTTCTCACATCTTTTTTATTTTAAAAAAAGTTTTGCCTTGTTGGTGCCAGTAGCCTAGTGGTTAGAGCGTTGACTCATAGCACTAAGGTGCTCACAGCGACCTGAGTTCAATTCCCGGCTCGAGGTTCTTTGCCAATCCTCCCCTTCTCTCTGCTCCCCACACTGTCCTGTTCATAAAAGGTAAAAACCCCTTAAAAATCAATTATAAAAAAATGTAAGATTTGCCTTTATTGACAGTACATAGACAGGAAGCAAAGTTGGAGATATGGGGGATTGAATTGGGAAAGGTCCACAAGCCAGGATTTAAACTCAGGATGCATATCCCACTAGGCTATTAGTGCCATTGAAATTCAGTTTTTGATTAATAATACACATTGCTAAGAAGAACTTGATGTGGACAGTTTTGAAGATTTTTTTGATAAACAGATTAGGATCAGATTTTCCAATTGTTGCACCTCAGCCAAATATTGGTCTATCCTAACCAACTTTGAGTTACTTAAATTTTAGTATGAGATTTACATTTATTCATTTAGCAGACACTTTTATCCAAATTGACATACAAACAAGGGACACGACAGTGAAGAATCCTAAAAGGCCAAATAATCAGGTGCTGCAAAAAGCAAGAAAACAGCCACAGCTACAATCTACTATCATACCAATGGTGAAACAGGCTTCCTAAGCATGGTATGAGATCTAGACAACTTGTTACTTACAATCACACAGTTCTTGCCAATGTGGACGTACGATCCTATCTGTGCAGCGTTGACAACGCAGTCCTCCTCTATGAACACATGGTCCCCAATGTGTAAGGGGAAGAATGCCACACTGATATACACAGGACAAGAGGTACAACAATCATACGAATTAAGTTTTAGCAGAGAGAATCCAGATGTACATCAAGTCAGCAGCACAACTCACCCTTTGCTGAACTTCTTAAATGGCGGTCTGATCACACTGCGACTTTTAATGACACAGTGACGCCCAACTCTGACATTGGCAAGATCTCCTCTAATGATACAGTCGTTCATCACAATAGTCTGAAACATAATTTGAAGGCATCTCGGGCAGTTTTGAGATTTTAAGCTTTTTGGCTTTTCATAAAGCGTTATTCAGTCAAATGTTAAGAAAACACCCAAAGTATTGTTTTATAATACTTTATTAATTTGTCTGTAGACTTCAAATAAAATGTATATTCAAACCTCAAAGTTTTATTAATATCTGGGACATTCTACCAGAAACATATTTTCACTTATAAAAAATGTGACAGGACCTGACCTCAAAAAAGCAAACAAAACAAGCAGAAAATCATGCAATTCAATAAAAGAACGCATCCTTGATCGCCTTTTTTTTTTTTTACTTTTATTTAGAAAAGAAGAAATGTACAATATAAATCAGGAAGTAATCTGTGTACATACAGTTACAAAGTGTTAAGAACAGTAAGTAAAAATAAGAAATAGAAAGGAAACAAAATTAGGAAAGGGGAAGTACAAAATTAAATAAAAAACAGAAAGCATCAAAGACTAACTTACTGGAAGCATTATATTTCCAGAAGTTTCTATTAACTTGCTGATTTTTTTTTTGATGTTAGATAAATGTATAGCTTTAAGCAAGGAATCAATTTCAATTAAAAAATGGGCAAACGAGGGAAAGGATTTGTGGATAAAGAAGCATCCTTGATCACTGTCAGCTTCTCCATCAAATGATGTCACTTCCGAGTCATAACCTTAAAGGTGTAATGCACACATTTTATCTTAAATTTTATGAAAATGTGACAGGAGTGACATAACATGGGGGCGACTGTAATTTTATTTGTTTATATATTTGTAGTATTTATTTGTAGTATTTATTAATAACTTAATGTTTCTAATCAATTGATGTGAATGATAACAACGTAAACTTGCTATTTCTGAAGTTTTTTCTTCTAAATAACAGTTTTTAGCATAACAAAACTATTAAAGCTGTTGGTTCAATTGAGGACAAGGACAATGACAGGGTTTGTAGATCTGTAAAGTGTTTTTAATAAATACAAAAATCTGAGAAGCAAATGAATGACATACTCCTTTACAGAACAACTCACAGAAATCAACCATCAGGCCATTTTAGAAATTATTGGGATGAAATACTCTTTATTCACTGTATTTGTGTTTTTATTTCAGGGAGAGATGATGTACGTTTCTGGTGGAAAGCCCCATATATATTCTTATTTTTGTTTTAAATAAGGATGTGTTCATACCTTACCATAGACATGTTATTCTTAAATATATCTTATTCTTAATTATATCTTTGGCTATTCGCAGTCAAAAAATAAACAGAATAAAGCAATAATACTCACTTTCCCATTGAGGACGATGTTTTGACTGCCGCAAAGAACTGACTGTCTGCTGACTTTGTTTCCTGATGCCTGGAGAGATCAAAACATTGAGCATTACCATCACATGACGACCCAGCACTAGATTCATCTGGATATTTCCATAAACAACACGAGCAACTCATACAGACTGGTGGGTTACGAGAAACTAACGCTGTTTGTAAGTGATATAATCTGTTTATCACACAATACACATTCTGTTGGCACAAACAATCCGTTCAGATCATTCTCAATTTATTACATGCAACCGCTTGATTCAGCTGGAGGATGTCGTTGATTTTTATGAACATACCGTCTCGATGTATTCTGCCTTATTATATAATATTTCACACAGCTCCATCTCTGCACGATTGTATGATGTTGTTAGCGAAGCCTCAGAAATCCAGCAGCTGTCAACCGCTCCCTCTCTATTTCCGCTTCCGGTTTTACCCAGACATCGCTTGTAGAGCATCGAACAAGAGACCAGAAATATTTTTGATGTCTTTTTTACATTTCCTTTCATTGGCATATACAAATAATATGTAAAGAATACTTTTATAAGTAATATTTGTTTTTAGCTATATGCTATAGTCTTTATCTGTAACAAATAAAAACTGAGACAGATCGTGCTATTCACGTAACAAACAAATATGCAAACAGTATAAATGTTTTGTTAAATTTTAAGATGTGTTTGCTTTTTATTAATTTAGATTTTTGCAGTACGTCATGCTCGCTATTATTTACTACTAATAATTAATAATATGATTAATTATATTTACCATGTAGGCTATATATGCATATATTTTCTCTTGCTAAAATTAACCATGATTTTACTACAAATAGGTAAATCTAAATAAACTATTCAAAATTACGGGAAGCATGTTTTCGCTACATTAACAGTAATTGAATTACAGTATTTGTTGTAAAATTGTACAAAAATGGTTTTCGGTTTGCCATAAAATTATATATTCAAAATGTTTTAATTTGTGGAAGATTAAAAAAGGAATTATCCTAACTTCTTGTTAATAACCATGTGTTTCAATTACAACAAACAAAAGCTAAATGTTATTTTACCAATTGTCATTTTAAACAAAACTCTTTAATTTATTTATTTAAATTTATTTATTTAGAGATAATTTGTATTATTTATTTAAGAAAAAAAAGAAATTTTATCAGTCTCATTTATATATATATATATATATATATATATATATATATATATATATATATATATATATATATATATATATATATATATATAAATGAGACTGATAAAATTTCTTTTTTTCTGTTTATCTCTATCTATCCATCCACATATATATATATATATATATATATATATATATATATATATATATATATATATATATATATATATATATATATATATATATATATACATATATATATGGATGGATGGATGGATAGATGGATGGATAGATAGAGATAAACACAGATAATTTCCATTATAGGCTAATCATGATTTCAAAACCATTAGATTCTGTTATTCTTTATTGATGTCTATTGTTGTTGTTTTTATTTTCAGCAGAGAAACCTATTAAATTACCCGAAAAACTGCACATTTTCAAGCGGTCTCTTCATTTTCCCCCAAAGCTGTATATACAGCTAGTTCAACAAGCAATTTATGACCTCTTTAACCGCAAGATGGCGCTGAGGCACCGTTTCGCAGTTTTAACACCACTGACTCCCGCAATACGTAGGCGGCATTTTGAAACGTGCCTCATTAATCCACACATCCACAGCTTCTCTGTGCTCGTGGGCTCGAATACCACCCACGTAGGCTAGTTGATGAGCTGCGAAAAGTTTGCATCCAAATGAATTCAACGTTTACTATGTAGCAACAAGTTATTTGGTTATACACTCCAAACAGCCTACAATAAAAACCAAAAGGAGGCCTTATTAGTCTTAGCGCGCACTGTGGATTAGTGTGCAATATAAACTAATTAGACCAACAATTTGATCAAATATATTAGATTTAATTACTTATTTTAAACATACACTTAACACTGAAATGATAATTTACATTTTCTCCTCAAGTGGTTTCAAACGAGGAAACCGGAAGCCATTGATAGACTATCCATCATGGAAAACAAACAAACAAAATGGCTACTGGTTTTAATCATTCCTTAAAACACCTTCTTTGTGTGTGTTCAACTAAACAAATTAGCTCAAACATGTTTGAATCAGCTGGAGTTAGAGTAAAAGATGGCAGCATTTTCTATTTAGGGTGAACTATCCATTTAATGTTCTTATATTATAAATTCTGTCAGCACTGCAGTAGGCTATTTGTGTTTACTCATGTACTAGAAATAGCCTCCTGAATACACACGCACAGCCCCCTCACCTTGACTGAATGTGCTCAAGCAAACGCAGCATTGTGTAAGACGCTCCTGTAATCCCTCACTGGCCACATCTGTCTGCTAGAAATTCACTTATAGTTATACAATACCGCAGATCAGTTGTCACACAATGTCACAGCAGAGGTCACGTCGACATTATATTGATTGGTTATGTGATTCTTTTTCATTGCATTCATTGATGGTCCATTGGCTATCCAGCAGAAACAGTTAAGTGTAAAATCTATTTTTACTAGCCCAGGCTGAGAAAATATGGAGATGATTGGCTGCTGATGTCAGCGTGGGAGGATTTGAGTCCTTTTCAATCGATTTACATCAGGAAAAAAGCTGTTGATATGTGTCTTGATGCCTTCATCTTGTTGAATATCTGCTTGAAGGGACTATTCGCAGTTTTCATCACCAAATGTTGTTAATTTTCTCTCACACTCAAACACTTTCTACAGTGTTTGTCGCAACATAAACTATTTCCATAGTTTTCTGAATCATGCTTCTCTTAGCAGTGAAGTTCTCATCGCTAGCTGAGCTAAAAATAGTTCAGGGGTCACAGAGTCTAGGGAATGTGCTTTTAGGTACTTTGTGTGTGCGTGTGTGTAACTGCGCAGTAAGATATGTGGAGATTTGCCATCATAGTCATCAGAGTTTCAGTTTGGCTTTATATAATACACACAGATCCAGCCTCCGTGTCTGTGGGTTGTTGAGAAGAGGAGATAGTGAAGTCAGGACTGATTGTTCTGCCTGTGCTTAAAGAGAAAAAAAGAAACTGGAGGCAGTGTTAAAGCAGGCCTCCTTTCTCTATGTCCTTTAATTGTTATTTCTTTCTCTCCTGAGTCTGAGTTTGATGGGTTTGTCTCTGCTGAGTGGTTATGTAATGCTTCCTGTTTTGGGAAAATGTGATCTAATGCCATCTCTCTCTGCTACTGTCGTATGTGTTGAATTACTCTGGTGTAATGCAGATTGACAGTGGAGGTTGGCATGACATGCTGTTTGCAGGAGGTATATAAATGATATTGTTCTGTAATTTTTTATTGTTTCAGAGTTTTTTAATGCTTAAAAATGATCTAGCAAAGTAAAACAGTAAAATTCATTCATTTTTCTTCAGCTTTGTATTCCTCAGGGAATTGCCACAGTGGAATGAACCACCAACTTAGTAATATTGTGAAATATTATTACAATTTAAATGGCACCTATGATGAAAATAAACTTTTGAAAGCTGTTTGGACAGAACTGTGTGTAGGTATAGTGTGTCCACAGTTATATTGGGGTGATATAAACACAGTAAGTCTCTTTTTTTTATTTCCTGATGTTAAAATAGGATATAAATTGCTCCCATTATGAGGTCCACTGCAACATGACGTAGGAGTGTCGTTTCCCCATCCACAGATTTGATTGACAGCTGCATATTAACATGTCTCTGTATTAACACATATAATCATATCCACATAACAGAACGTGCGCAAAGCAACTGATATAAAAAGATCTGTTCAGCCCTCTGTGATCATCAGTCATCATCAAATGTGATCAAGAATGCTTTAAAACGATTTTACTGTCTTTACTTTATCATCACAGCTGCATGTCAGCACAATTATAAAAGAAGATGCTTCAATCCTGGTTTGTGAACGTTAAATCTAATTTATTTTGTACATTAACATAACAGATATCCACACAGCAGTGGATATTGACATGTATCCTGTCACATTTACACTCAAAAACAAAAACTGTGTATGTGTGTCTATTGTGTGTGTCTGCGTGTGCGTGAACTTTGTAATGAGATTGTGTGTGACTCATGGTCAACTCCACAACAAATACATCAAATAATCATTGGGAAAGTTCTTACTGTAGTTTTTCTCACAAACCTTTCATGTGATCTGCTTCACTATGCTGTTTATCTGACGCAGCCGAGGCGGAGATTGAGGCACACTCTGACAGGCACATGGGAACGGTGGGCGTGGAGAATCAGCATTAAAGGCACAAGCCACAAAAACAGCTACATTGTGTCTAGAGCAGAAAATTCTGATGTTCTGAAAGGTATAACAAATAATCTGCCGGGTGTTTTGAGCTGAAACTTTACAGACACATTCTGGAGACACAAAAGGCTTATATTTAGTCTTGAAAAAGGGGCAAAATAGGTGCCCTTTAAAACTTTTCTTTATTTTTGGGAAAACATTTCTGTGATTGCAAAGCAGAATTTTCAGCATCATAACTCCAGTCTTCATTGTCACATAACATGATCCTTTTGAAGTAACTCTACTATGCAGATTTTTTTGCTAAAAAGACTTTGCTTATTATTATCATTGTTCAAAATGGTTGCACTGCTTAGCTGTTTTGTGGAGTCTGTGAATGTATGATGAAAGCTATGGGGGGGCACAGTGGCTCAGTGGTTAGCACTGTCACCTCACAGCAAGAAGGTTGCAATTTCGAGTCCAGGCTGGGCCGGTTGGCATTTCTGTGTGGAGTTTGCATGGTCTCCCCGTGTTCACGTGGGTTTTCACCGGGTGCTCTGGTTCCCCCCACAGTCCAAAGACATGCGCTATAGGTGACTTGAATAAACTAAATTGACCTTAGTGTATGTGTGTGAATGGAAGAGTGTATGGATGCTTCCCAGTGCTGGGTTGCAGCTAGAAGGTCATCCGCTGTGTAAAACATATGATGGAATAGTAGGCGGTTCATTCCGCTGTGGTGACCCCTGACAAATAAAGGGACTAAGCTGAAGGAAAATTAATAAATGAAAGTTGAAAATAACTCATTTAGCTCCTTTAACACAGATCTACCAACTATCTGTGGCGTTATTTCATTGACAAATGTCGTGAGCGCAGTATTACAAGTCGAGATCGCATTCATGTAATATGACCATGTGAATCTCTGTGCTTTGTGCGCTCTCAATTAAATGCTGATGATGTGTGATTTAATTTATGTAACGAGTATGTCTCCAACATTTATTAGATTTGCTAGGAATATTTATAAATGTCTCCAATAGACATACAGAGCAGCATTAATGCGTCCAAAGCGAAACGGCTATAACTCCAGCAAGATAAAGTCATTGTATGCAGAGCCATTGACCTTTATTTATAAATAAAATATAATTATGGAAACTGTGTTCGTCATAAATGAAAGCCATGTTGTTTTTGCTGGCCTCACGCAGCACGTCACCTTAAAGGGTTAAACAAATATTACACAGCAGTACTACGATTACAGAAAAGTTCACGCTGTTATAGTTCACTTACCTTTTAGTATGTTTCGGTGTGATTCTAACTATAAAAAAAAAAAACGTCTGAATGTTTTTAATGAGAAGCTGTAATGTTGCCGTGGTGGGATGAATTTTGTTGTGGCGCCCTGCCATGGAAGAATGTAGCGGAAACCATGATGTCCAAAATGTCAATTACAACGGCACACTATTACACCTACATTTAACACCAGATTTATTAATAATTGACCATGACTCCGACATATAAAGCCAAATCCTATATCCAATTACCTTTATATAGTTAAACAAATGCAACAACAAGATTAAGGGCATGTTCTTCATCCAACAGTAATTAATAGCATCCAAATTGCAGAAACATTCCCTTAAGGGCCTTGTTATACATAACGAAAGATCAAGTTGTCTAGACTACTAGTGTAATTAGCTTCAGCATGTCTATGTATTGATTAGGCACATCTGTCTCTTTCAGGATTCTTAATTTCATCTGACAGTAAATACAAAATCCATTTGTTCGAATACATAAACATATAAGGACATTAACATGAAGTGCTTTTGTATATGAAAAACAATAGACACCTTTGAGGTTTTTCCAGCACTGAGTGTCCTGTCCTTGCTTTGGTGCTCCACAGTGAGGTGACCTGATTTTGCAGGCGCTGAGGGACAGGCCTTTCTCTGTGGAGGTTAAGACAGCCCGTCTGAGTCAAACTCCTTACCTAAGCTGCATTTATGAGCTCCAGCGCACCACAGCAGCCTGTCCCTGCTTTATAACATCATATGGATGACTCTCGCTCTCTCAAATAAAGATTTAAAAGCTGTCACTGAAGCAGTACCTTGTCAAAAAGTACACTTCCGTACATTGTTGGAACTAATAATAACACTTTAGAAATTAATATGGTCATTTAGGGTACTGAAATGTGTAACTTTTGAAATGGTACTGCCTTATATGCCATTTACACTAGTGCATTTTCATTTTTAAATGCATGTTTTGTCACTATTACATCTGGTGTCCACGCTACTCCTGAATCTATGACCTGCAAAAACCCCAAGACCCCATTTTAGTTTGGAAATGCTGGTGTTCTGTTTTTAGTATAGATGGACTGAAATGCACACTTTTGAAAATGGAGCCACGTCTATCCACAATCACTCTGACTGGTCTTCTGAGCTATTGTGTAATTTTCGCTAATTCATCAATATGACAATTACACAACTTGTAGACTGCAAGTACAGATATTTGCTTGAAATATAAGCATGGTCAGTGAGTGCGAATGGTCACATATTATGGGTATTATTTTGTGTAATGTGGACGGAGATCAATTTTTATGAAATGCAATAAAATTGTTTCTATAGCACTGAATAAAACAACTCTCTCTTTTAGTGTAGATGTGCTATAAAACTAAAATGTGACTTGAGAATATACTGGCAATAATTTTAAATAATAACAATAATAATACTTTTCTTAATTATGTTGCTTTTTCATATGAAGTTTATTGATAAACTAATTTTGAGAGGATCACTTGCTTATGATTGACCACAGCTGGTCCTGCATTAGCTATCATATGGTTTCCCAATCAACGAATCCAAACACAGATAAATAACCAGATTTCTCTTAGTCATTTTCGCCTTGAAGAATCCCCCCATCCACCTACCCCTCCTACCCCTCTTTCCTTGATTAATCCTGGACAGGGCGGAATGGTAGCTCAGTGGTTAGCACTGTTGTCTCACAGAAAGAAGGTCACTGGTTCGGGTCTCGGCTTGGTGTTTCTGTGTGTTTGCATGTTCTCCCTGTGCTCACATGGGTTTCCTCTGGGTACTCCGGTTTACTCTCACAGTCCAATTATAAGTGAATTGAATGAATCAAATTGGCACAGTATATGAGTGTTTTAGTACTGGGCATTTTTGGTATAGTTAGCAGTTCATTCCACCGTGGAAACCCCTAATAATGAAGGAATAGGCAGAGCAAACAAATTCGGGAGAGCTCTCGAGACCTACCTGAGCTCAAACTTCCCTCTTTTCCGATGAAACCGGAGGGCGCCCTGGGCTCAAGGATCTTCTGAGCTCAGGGCTCTTTCCTAGTACAGCATGTCAAACACAGACAGACATTTTGCATTCCAGAAAAGCAATCTGTCCACACTATACAGCCTATAAAAAGCACGATACAAGACCATTCAGACTCACTGGGTATGCTCATATATTACCGGAATCCATACCTCTTGTTTAGTGGTTATATAATGGTCATACAAGACAAATCAGGGAGCGCAACTGTCCAGAAGGCCAGTCAGAGAGTGACTATGGACAGCCACACCTCTAAGTTTGTTTCAGTTCATCTATACTGAAAAACAAAACCAGTGTTTCCAAACTAAAACAGTGGGCTCTATTTTAACGGTCTAGGCGCAGAGTCTGAAGTGCAGGGCGCAAAAGCATTAAGGGTGTGTCCGAATCCACATTTGCTATTTTAAGGTTGGGAAAATACACTCTGCGCTGCAGCGCATGGTCTTACAGGGTTGAGCTTATTCTCTTAATGAGTTAATGAGTTACTTAATGAGTAGGTGTGTTTTGAGAATAAACCAATCAGAGTCTCATCTCCCATTCCCCTTAAGAGTCAGTTGCGTCGCTTCATAGCGCATTTGCTATTTACATGGTGGGCTTTGTATGTGCAAAAACCGAACACTTCAAAACAGTTAGGTAAACAGTTAAACAGCATCTCCTATTCGACCTTTACTTTCACTTTCTCTCTTTCATGGATAAGGAAACAATGTTTTACGCTCTCCAGTGAAGACATCCATTAGCCTACATAATAATTTAGTTTGTTAAGCGCAACGATTTGTTTCAAAACTATTATTAAATTCAATTCTAATTTCCAGCAGACAAATAAATTAACAATAATAATGAAGTGTGATCAATAAACTGAGTTATATCCAAAGACACGTCTTATGCCCCATATGGTCCAAAACCTGACAGGTGGACAAATCTAAGCTTGTTTAAAAAAAAAAAACAAATATAAATATGCATGTAATAAATAATACTAATGATATTAATAACATTATACAAAAGCAAGTTGTCCTGAATGAACTGAAAAAAGCTCCCCACGTGAAGAAGGCATGGAGGTATGGGTTTATATTTATTGAAAATAATAATTTTTGTAACTTTTAAATCCTTTATTTCTTTTTTATTTGTAAAGATATTTGTGTATTGCTGTACATCCTTCATGTTTTAAGCAATGTGTAAACGAGGCGCACAACTAACGGGCTCTGTGCTGGACTATTGAGCAGTCTATTTTAGTTCCTCAAAATAGCAACGGCCAACATTGCGCCTTAACACACCTCTTTTCTAGACAAAAACACCCATGAGTCCACAATGTGACGCAAATGGATTTGCTATTTAAACACGTGGCGGAATATGGGAAAATTAGGGTTGCATTGGCCTGAAAATAACAACATGTCGTGGTAACACATCTTGCGCCTTATTGTGCCGGGTGTATGATAGGGCCCTCAGTTTGTGTGGAAATACCAGTAAGGTGTAGACACCATGCATAATTGTAACAACAGTTTTGTGTTTTTAAATGAACATGCTTTATTGTAAGTAATACCTGAATCTCACCGCGTATTAGATTACATATTTCAATAATTACGACAAAGTCTTTGCTATAAGATAACCAAGCTTGACCAGTTCTTGGATATTGTTAAGAATTAAAAAGTGGTCAGTGACATTGCTTCATATACTTGCCAATGGCAATCCTTACTGTTTTTGGCACTTTTAAGCCTTAAATGAGTTCAGAAATTGACAATATTGATGAAATTAAACAGTTTCTCTAATATTTAAAAACACTTACTAGTTCTATATGACAACTGATGTCACCACTGATGTTAACGTCCGATGATGATCTTATTTGTGAAAACATTTATTACAATATTTGTAAAAGAATGTAATTATTATAAACTAATATGACTAATATTTTCACGTGTTCGACTCTCCTACGTTTTTTCTTCAATTCCATGAATGGACTTTTAAAGCAGGCATTTATCTTACTAAGTGGGTCCCACACAAGGGCATCATTATAGGCTGCATTGCAGTAAAAACTTTAAAATACCCTAGAAGACACTATATGTGTAAAAGCACCAGGTTATTAATCCCATTCTATCCTGGAAGTACAGGCAATTTGTCCTGATTCGTAAAATATGGAGTCACAAAACCTTAGCAGGAATTACATAATTACATTATGCAAGCGCTATAATCCATATTCTAGATTTGGAAGGTGATTTATGGTAGTGCTTTCTGCAGGTGTTACTCATAACATAGTGTGATGTACCCAACCGGTGTTGCATAACATCCCAAATCAGCCATACGCTGCATTCAGGGCTGCCCTTACGCCACCTTGAGCGTGGCTTAGGTCACCAATCCTCAGGTAATACCGTTTAAAGATGAAACACACTTTACACTCACTGTTTACCAATGATGCAATCAGAGTCCTGCATGTCTTTGAGGCAGGTCAACGTGTCTGCTCTCAGTTTTGGGATGTCCCTTCTGGAACGGGCCTGATTTGGTGACATCTGGCAGGAGTGTCGCATTGACAGTTGGGTTTTGGTGCCAAGCAGAGCGGCTGGTGGCTGGTTTGTCCCACCAAAAGAAGAAAACAGGAAACACACTTTCAATCGGTCTCTGGACAGCGGACGCAGAGGTCACATATCTCTGTCTTTTTTTCCACCAGCACAATGCAGGGCTCTTTCCTCCAGGCCCGTTGTCAAGAGCCGATAATGACTACAGATTGGGGTGTTCCCCTGATCATTGCCCTTCTGCTGTTGGGACTGGTCTACGCGTTCCTCTACCTGCCTGCAATCACACAAAGAGCCTTGCTGGAGCAGGCCCTCAACAACCAGAGCGCCAATGTGGACTTCCTTCCTAAAGAAGACTGAGAAGAAGTTTGCTTTCATTTGTTCAGCATGCCCTTCTATGCAAGTACCCTGAAACTTAAAACCATAGCTGAGATCATCGCAAGCGACCCCGGTGTTCCTTTTAAGTTTTTTGCTTCATGCATAAGACGAAGGCACCAAGAATAGCTCCTGAGATGGTGAATCATATTTTACCACAGTTGGTGGAGGAGGAGGAGGAGGAGAACTGTGGAGCTCTGAGATTTCTCGCCACATAGGACAGCCTTGTGTTTCCAGTCCAACCCGAGGGAGAGGAATTAGTCATACAGAAGTCATCATTGCAGCTTATCGTGTCAGCCAGAAAGAATTGCTATGATATTAGAGCTTGTAAATATTCTGTTGAAAATCCCTGCTCAATCAAACCAGCACTGTACTAATCTGTTCAGCTCTATAGGAAGGTGGGTGCCTTTGGATATAAAGCACAGCAAGTGTGGGGGAAAAAGTGTGATTGATGTTTATACTATTAATTGTGGTCTGTACATTTTTGTCAAAATATTCAGATATTTATGAGACCTTTCAGGTTTATGCGTGACATAAATTGGCTGTGATTTTAATTGCAAAATGTAGATTGAGCTTATAATATGAAATATTCAGTAAGTTGCATGTATTTAAACTGTGTTTCATATGTGAATACTTCATATGTATGATCTTATCTATAGAATATTTAGTCTAATAAAGTTATGATTTTATTTGGCCGTCAGAATTGTTTGCTTTTGGAGTTGTTTGTTTATTCATGATTAATCTAAACACAGTCGCCTATACTGTGATCAGTAATGGGGGATGTTCAGGCAACAGGACGATGGAGGGCAGACTTCTACTTTGTTCTGCTGTGATGTAACAAAGTTTCCTTCAGCCAGCATATGCATGTGTGTATATGAGGGTGAAAGAGAGAGAGAGAAAATACTATCAAGCTAATTTCATGGGCTTGTTGCATGAACCACCTGGACTAGTTTTAAAAAGTTATTATAGTCATCAAAAAAAACCTTGAAGCCTAGCCGTAACTTTTAAACAGTTAAAGAAAGGTTGATCACTGTAAGTTCAATCTGAAAAACAAGACTACTTACTCCTTGCCTACTTTATTAAATGATTACATATAATTAGTTGTATAATTTAAACATTCTGTCAGAAAATGCCTTTAAAAAGCAGTTAATCTAACAAATAATTCATCAAAAGCATCAGAACAAATAAGAAAGATCATGGCTTTGATATACAATATATCAAAAGATTTCAAAAACAGGCTAAGTAACAAACTAATATTTATTTTCCAACTTATCCTTGCTTTAAAAAAACATTTAGATGTAACGATTCAATAATATCCATATTGTAAATGATTAAATTGTCCTGAGTGACTAACTATTTACACATTTTCTCTTCGTAACTGTATGGAAATCATGTAGCATAATGCTGTTACATATAACTCCCCAGCACTGACTATAGTCAGTTTTTAAGCCAGAATATTTTCTGTTTGCACAAAACTGTATTTGAACAGTAGGTTATATTACATTGTTTTAGTTAGTTTAAACCAACACACAATCAATTTATAAAAAATGATTTGAATGTTTGCATTTTCTAATAAATGGCTTCCAGTAATGTTTGCTTATCCTCTAATGCTTAAGACATTACAGGAGCAAGGCTTCAGTGGATTTATGGGATCATTCTGCTTTTATATGGTGAGGTAAGCTGATTTAATCAACAGCCTTCAATAAAAGGGAGATCTATTTGTTTTTATTGTATTCTATGGGAGTGCCCCATCATCAGATTAATGCTTAATCTCTGCTGTTTTGACTCTTTTAGTGGATGTGAGGGGCCAACAATCACTTGTTTGTGTGTAGGCTGCTGTACATGTTCATATGGTCAGACGTTTGTGGTGAGTAAACACATTGTCAATGTCTAATCAGTGATTTTTTTTTTTACTTGATTTAGTTTTGTATACAAATAGTTTACCCCCGAATTCTGCAGTAGTTTAACTTAATCATTTTCCTCACCGTCGAAGCTCTGAAACGGCCAGTGCCTACAGAAACTATGTTATGGACTACAAACATGGCTTCTAAATCGATTAACGTCTAACGTCATTGGATCTCATGTATTACGTGACACAACGTCGATGGCGCCATATTTGATTTGGGCGCTGCAAGGAAGGGGGAATTAATCAAATGACAAGTTCTGTCACACAAAACTACGTGAAAGTACAAAGCACACTTTCTGTTGCATGGAAGAAAGAAAATCACGGTTCTGAATGTCACGAGGGTGAGTAAATAACTTAATAGATATAGACTATAGTGTGTATCTTAAGTATATTTAGTAAATAAAGCTGAGCATGTAAATAAAACGTAAATTGTGATAAAGACAAATCTTCACTGTTTAATTACACAAGAGCAGGTCACAAACATGGTGTTTGGACGTTTTCAGATTGGCACAAATTGCCAAAGTAATTTAATTTAGCTATGTAATATCAGAATAGTTTTATTTCCTTTGTTGTTTAATCGTTTTATTTGATAATTTCATAACACAACAGCAATTATTAGGCCTATTATTAATCATATTTGTAAGTAATTCCTGCTGATATCTGTGTTCATTGTCACAGCTACAAGGATAGGTCATGATTTATAGGACACTTCATCCACCTGTCATGTAAAAAGGGTTAATATCCATTATACCATTTGAACAGATATAAAGCTTTTTGATCTGAGCTGGGGAGCTTTATTTGCTAAATGACGGTTAAATCTTCTCTGGTGATTTTTGGAGTGGGGGGGTGGTGTGGCGGGTGGGCTCAGCATAAGGCTTATGCAGAAAAGATGCCCTAAATGTGTGTTCATGTGGGTTAATGCTCGAAGACAGAGCCATTAAAGTTTTACCATGACAGCAATGTTTTATTGAGCAGCTTCTCTGGACTGGGAGATGCCAAAAGTCGAGGCATAGATAGATCTTGCGGCACATGCAGACCTCCTTGTTTGTGAGTGTGAAAAATCACGGTGTTTATATACAGATCATATAATAAATGATTGGGTTTAGGTATATTTATATAATGTATAATATGATACACATTGTCTTATAATGTATATTACACTTCAAAAAGATAAATATATGTATTGTAATTAAAATCTACAGACATAAATTGATAAAGTGTGATAAAAGAAACACTTTAAAGAATATTTTGGATATTTTCTTTGCATTAGACAAAAAACATTTTATGGAAATATAAAAATGTCAGAAATGACTGGTCCTTTTACTAATAATAATGCACTTAATAAAAGTAATGAGATCAGCTATTTTATTCCCCATAAAAGTGCATCTTTGATATTTCTGTCGTTCAGTATAAAATACATAAGTGTTTGGAACGGTATGTAGGTGGATAAACGATGACAGAATTTTCATTTTTGCACAAACTGTCCTTTTAAAGCATTTGCTGTTTTAGCAAAAAATAAATCTGGTTTCTAATGACTCGTTGATGGGCCTTCTTTGATGGTGCAGAAGGAACTCTATCTGACTGTGCATCATTCAATCTCCATGGCAGGGTTCCAGTTTCATAAGAGTGCTTCAGCGTGTGCAACCTCATGGGATGAAGCAAAAGGATGCTGAGCTGGAGGAGAGAGCGAGCCGATTGCATGATGGACCAACCCAGCTCTCTCTCTTTCTCTCTCTAGCAGGGACCTCCCAGACCCTCCCTCCCCCTCCAGAGTCAAATGGAAAGAGAAGGTCTGGTTATTTCTGTGATGTCTGTCCATGAATTGTTAATGCCTTTGAATTGGCTGACTGCGCTTTGCTGAGCCTGAGCTGGTTAATTAGACCTAAGGGACGGAGGAGGAGAGAACAAAACTGACAAAGAAAAGTGGCATCATCTACATGGAGGGTACATGCACAGTGAATCTCACCAGGTTGGATGAGCAAAGAAGGGCATGATGTCTGACTTTTTAACTCTCATCTCATGTCAGACTGTAGCTTTTACATTTGCCTTTCAGAGAAACATTTTTAACTGGAATTATCTATGCATGTATATTTGTTCATGTTCTCGAGAGAAGCCTATTCTGCACATGCATTTATTTGATCATAAATGCAATTAAATAGTGATTGTCAAAATATAATTTCAGCGTAAATAATTTTCAATTATTAGTAGCTGAAGACGGATTCACCCTACTTTGACTGAACTCTTTGAATTTCTAGTTTATTTGATCCTAAAGATCTGAGTGATCTGTTAGGTTTGTATTCAGTAAACAAATCTGTAATGTGTTGAGTTCCTAGGCCATTTAGTGATTTATAGACAAGTAATAATACTTTAAAATCTATTCTGAATGTAACTGGAAGCCAGTGTAAAGACCTGAGGACAGGTGTGATGTATTCTGATTTTCTGGTTCTGGTCAGAATCCCGGCAGCAGCGTTGTGGGTGAGCTGCAACTGTCTGACTGTCTTTTTGGGAAGGCCAGTGAGGAGTCCATTACAGTAATCCACCTTGATGGTGATAAAAGCATGAACAAGTTTCTTGAAGTCCTCACTAAACAAAGCATCTAATTCTGGCAAAGTTTTTGAGATGATAGTATGCTGATTTACTTACTGCTTTGGCATGACCACTGAAACTCCGATTGCTGACCTTGTGGGACTCCACATGTCATAGTGTCCACCTCGACTTATGGTCACATATACTGACAGTAACCTCTTTCTTGAAGGTAAGGGACCATTTTAAGGTAAGGCTGTGATATTGATCAGAATTGAATTGCAATCGCAATTTGAAATGTTGCGATTAGCTAATCGCAAGAGGCTGTGATATGAAATATATATACATTATCTAATTTCCCCCGTCTTACTAGCCAGTTGAGTAAGCACCCTTTTGTTTTTCCCAATCAGAATTGTGCAACCAAACTATGTGGAACGTCCACAAAGAAAAAAACAAACAAACAGGAAAGCGTAAACAAGTGGGATAATGGCATCTGCTGCTTTAGAAGCATTAATAGATTAAATAATATCAAAGAAAAACAGCATTGGTAATATGGGAATATTTTGGTTTCAAAGTCAAAGACGCCGTACAAAAATAGGTCATTTTTAAGAGCTATCGCAAAATTGTTGCCACGGCTTACAGATTATTGAGCTCAAGCTTGATTACAAAATCAAATCGCAAATTAAATCACAATCACAATATCTGTCAAAGAAAACCGCAATTAAATATTTTCCCTAAATTGCACGAGGACCGTCCCAGACAGCCCAACCCAATTTTCCAGCATATCCAGAAGTATTTAAAAAGTTACAAATAATTTTAAATAAAATATGGTTCTTGAGCATCAAATTATCATCTTAGAATGATTTAAGAAAGACGGTGTGACATTGAAGACTTTAATGATGCTGAAAATGCTGATAATAAATAATATTATCTTAGATTTGATTATATTAAAATAGGAAAGAGTTTTTAACTGTTTAACTTTGTAACTGTAAATTAAATTGGTGAGTATGAGACACTTTTTTTCAAAAGCATTACAAAACCTTCCAACCTGAAACTTTTGAATGATGGTGTATGTACTATTTTATATACTAGTTTTACTAGATTTACTCAACTTTTTTCCTTTTTGAACACAATATATTTTATTTTTAGGAACATTTATAATATTTTGGAACAGTAAACATCAGGCTAAATAATTCAAATAAATCATTCTTCTTTAGTTTCAAAAGCACAAATTTCTTTCCAATTGGAAGCATCCTGGGATATCTTTTCTGCTGGAGATACTGTTGTCCTAAAAAACAACAACAACAAAAAAAAAGTAAAACCTTACATTTACCTTATAGGATATAGTATAGCAGAAAATTTTTTCAATTTTATAACCTTGACTTTTCCAAACCACGATATACCCTGAAAACGGTTATCATCCCATGTCTACATGTGAATGTGTGTGAATATATATGTATTCCTTTTTTATATAACTTCAGTATTATTGAATAATATGCAAATGTTCAAATAATAATGTACAATACAATTTGTGAAGTCTTTTAGTGGATGTATTATGAGAGACTTGCTGTAGCTTTGCTTACCAAACAAGTGTTTCTAATTGGATTTTAATTGTAAACTGTTTTGTAATTGTTAAATAATGGCTAAATTATTTTAGGTTAGGTTTTCAGCCACCATATACTATAAGCTCGGCAGATTCTGTCTAGCCCCATCTCCCCTGTATATTTCTGATCCTGCACTAATCTGATGGTTTTGCGTAATTCGGTAAGAGGTGTTTTGTAGGTTTTTGCACTGTGGGTGGCATTTTTCTAAAGCGTGCTTTCAAAAAGTGCCCACTAAATATTTTATTTCAGCTGTGCATTACTTGAGTCTGCACAATATTGCTTCTTAGATTTATTAATAATCCATAACCATTTGCGTGCTCTTCCACACTATGTTTTAAACCCAATAGCAAATTCATTTTGCCGTTTCTAAAAACTATCTGGCAAGAAAATGATGCAGAATCAAAGAATGCAACCTCATTATCTTGCCATAAACATCAGGATGCAGGCAAATCTCCCGCTGTTGCCAAACACACAGGAGAGTGCTATAAAAGGAAGTCTGGTCTTAAAGCATGTACCCTGTGTTTCTTCTTTAGGCATATTTCTAGACTCTTGATGTCTCTCGGTCAGCGTGTTGCCATGGAATTCCCTGAGTGCCGCTCCCTCTCCTTATGTCACACAGTCAGTTTGAGTGAGTCAGTATTTTTCCACAGCGAGATGTACAGCATATACAGCTGCTGTCAGTCTTAGTGGATGATGTGCACACTCTGGAATGTCCAGCGGTCTGTGCAACATACTTCAAATGTTGACCTTGGCAAAAAAAAATTCCCTCATGTGTTTCAGGAAGATGCATATTTAGCTTTCCTGAACATGCATTTTTTTCTGAGCCTGTGAGTTCAGCGATTCATATATTAAGCTAATGTTTTGATGATTTTACCTCTCTCTCTGCTGCTGATGATGTGAAATGCTGTGGATGACTTCGTCCCAGACCTATTCCCCATAAGGCACTGCTGTTTCTACACCACATGGTCCGCTAACAAAGCACCAGAGATTAAAGAGCTGTCAGCTCGGGGCTTTAATCTCCTAAAGAGGGACCGCTGGGGCACACAGGCACGTCACAGCACATACTTCCTGTCACTGCCTGTTGTCTGAAGGAGGGATGGCAGTGACAGCGTTTATTCATGACTTAGAAGGTGAGGCGAAATGAAGAATGATGCTTCTTTGCTTATTAACAACAGACTCACAGCGGTGACCAGGCCACATAAGGGCTGGAGTGGCTTTGGGACATTTGGATTGACTACTGTTTTGCATTTACATGAAAAATATGTAAAAATCCTGGTGAATTGATAATCTTTCAGATGTGAACTTCTGTTCCATGACGAATGATAAATGCTTGACCTGTCAATCTGAGCAATTAGTCAAATTCAAGACAGTCCCAGATTGTTCTTTACTCATTATACAAATGTGGGTAGCAGGTACTGTAGGAAAACAGCAGAAAACTAAAAAATTATACAGCCATGGCAGTAATGTTTGACTGCACAAATGCAGTTGTCGCTCATATTTTCATAAAGTGACACCATACACTAGTTCCTCTAAAAATTTATTTTGCAGAACGCTGACTTCGCACCACTGCTCGAACAAGCCTGACATGCATTTTTTTTGCCATAGACGTGCACCTCTTTGAAAGCTGGCATCATTAAATGCAATTCTGCACTCACCGCTTCACTGCCATGTTCCAATGAGAAGCCATACAAGAGAAAACTCCCTCAGGGCTTGTGGCAAAAATTGCCAAAATATTCTGTATAATGAGAAAAAATGCTCCTTTACAATTAAACTTCATTTATTTGCCGCAATTAAGGTGAAACGTGAAAATGAAATAAATGAATTGTTAGTGTGCAGCATTGCATCTGCTATGTGGATGATGTCTTGCAGCTTTAACAAAGCAGCATGTGTGGTCCAAACGTCGTATATACTCTTAACAAACGCTTTGTATTGTCTCAAACTGAAACATTTATGCTTTTATTCTGCTAGTTGAGAAATTTGTATGTTAAGTCAGGTCACATTTTAATTTACTCATAACATATGCACATTAAAAATGCTGAATTAACATCTTAAAGGGGTGACATGGTGGCTCAGTAGTTAGCACAGTCGCTGGTTGCTGGTTCAAGTCCCAGCTGGGTCAGTTGGCATTTCTGTGTGGAGTTTGCATGTTCTCTGTGTGGGTTTCCTCCGGGTGCTCTGGTTTCCCCTACAGTCCAAAGACATGCGCTGTAGGTGAATTTCCATGTGGAAGGTCGCTGGTTCGATCCCAGCTCAGAGAGGGGGATGGGTGGTGTAGGACCAGCAGGGTTACATTAGCCGCGTTTCCACTATCGCGCCTAAAGCGAGCGAGCCAGGGCGAGCCAAGGCCAGTCGCGTTTCCACTATCACTTCCGGGGCGTAATCGGGCCAAAGCGGGGCTTCCTTGGGGCCAGCGTCCGGCCTTTTTCGGCCCGCCGAATACCTTGGGCCAAGGAGGGCCAACTGGAGCTTCGGGGCGGGGTTACGTACAAAGGTGGAGTTTTCCTGTCAGGTAAAGAGGAGACAAGATGCTTTCTTCCCTTACATTTGTTTTGCTATCGCGCTTGATCAACTCACTAAGAAAAATCTGTGTTTGAAGTAAATGCCGCCGAACTCAAATGTCCTTATCCAGGGATCGCTGTCTGGCCTTACACCAACAGACCACAAACAGTAAAAAAGCAATCGCTTCGGTGTTCTCCATCTTCCAGCTCTCGTAGTGTTGTGTTTGTGGTTATAATTTGAGTTTTTTGTTCCCGCTGAAGTGGGCGGGTTGTGTGACGGGTTGAGTGACGTTTGATTCGGGGGACGTTCTGGGGGCAGTGTTTGCGTGACGCGCTGCGAGCAACTAGCCCGACAGTGGAAACGCGACATGATTTCGGCCTCATTTCTCAACCTCCCAGGCTATTGGCCCGGCCTGGCCCGATAAAGCCCTGGCTCGCACTGGCCCGATAGTGGAAATGCGGCTATTGGTGCTGTGACCTGGATGGGAGTGAGGTTTAGGGGGGTAAGTGTAGCAGAGGCCAGTTAATGAAGTGCTGTGCAGGTAAACCTCACTTCTCTGACCTCTAAAAGGTGCTCTTGCGACAGACGCTAGAGGCCATGGACTTAAACCTCCTTGTTAAAGCAATAGACTCCCGTGCGGAAGGTCGCCGGTTCGATCCTAGCTCGGAGCAGGTTGGGTGGTGTAGGACCAGCAGGGTTACATTGGTGCCGTGACCTGGATGGGAGTGAGGTTTAGGGGGGTAAGTTTAGCAGAGGCCAGCTAGTGAAGTGCTGTGCAGGTAAACCTCACTTCTCTGACCTCTAAAAGGTGCTCTAGTGACAGATGCTAGAGGCCATGTACTTTAACCTCCTTGTTAGAGCAATAGACTCCCACTACAAGGTCGCCGATTCGATCCCAGCTCAGAGCGGGTTGGGTGGTGTAGGACCGGCAGGGTTACATGTGCATGTGAGAGTGTGTGGGTGTTTCCCAGTACTGGGTTGCAGCTGGAAGGGCATCCTGGATAAGTTGGTGGTTCATTCCGCTGTGGAGGAAAATTAATGAATGAATAACATCCTAAACATCTGTCTAAATTTAATTTGTGATAAACGTGTACATTTTTTCAATTGAATTTAAATGAAGTTTTGTCCATCTGGCATTTTTCTACCTGTTTTATCTCTTATTTTTTGTGAAGCTACTTTTGACCATACATGTATGCAACATTCTTAATTTATTCACTTAGGTTAGGCGAGATCTCATACTTGGAGGATAAATGTGCTTTATGAAATGGCAAAGTTAAATAAAGCTTGAAGCATCAGAATCGGTACTCTGTATTGGCCGATTACCATGACAAGGAATCAGTACTCAGTATCAGCTGCAAAAATCCTAATCGGAGCACCCCTATATTTGACCCAACATTGGGTTACAGCAACCCAACATTTTAAAGCATATTTTTGAGTCATATTTTTACCTCCTTTAAAATTTTTTACCTATTTCTATTTTTATCTAAAGTGTTGTAAAAGGATGTACTTTAGTTTGAGAGAAGACACTGAGGTCCACTCTTTTTCTGGCCTCACCACTGTCTCACAATGTGCATGTTTTCCTAGATCAGATGTGAGTTTGATTCCGTTGCCTGAGAGCCAGTGGGAGTGGCCATGTAACACCGAGTGGAATAAGAGGCATTCAGTCCCTCTTGGGTAGTTCAGCCAGATCGTTGTGCAAACACAGCAGGCCCACTGGGGTTAAGTCAGCCATGTAATGACACCACAGTGGAATAATGGGCAACTGAGTTTGTTTTGTTTGCCATGTAAAATGCCTGCTTCTAAATAGTGAGGACACATACCCTGGGACGGGACCTCTTGCTCAGGTTCAGTGTACATATTCTCACACCGCCTTTAGGACCATACATTTCCTTCGTTGTGCACATGTGCCAAAAGTGGGCCAAAGATCACAATCCCAACACTCGGCTCCACACATTCAATTTACATTCAGCCCATTCCAATTAGCCCAGGGCGCGGAACAGAAGAGTTTAGAGGGGAGAGGGAAAAAATGGGTGTCTCCAGAATCTTTGCTCTGTCCTCATTTGAGGAAATGAAGCATGGCCTCGGCTTGACCCGTCTCCCCTGGCGCTCAGGCAAATGGAGTGAAGCGTGCAGGTGTTCGACAGAGCTAAAATATACGTGCAGGTTGACTATATATGAGTGCACTGACAGAACTGGATCAGTTGCCTTAGCCAGGGGACAAGAGCCATGCTTTAGAGACAGAAATGTCTCATAAATGGCCACACACTGCATGCATAGTCTCTATTTAACATGTATTAAGTCCTACTTGTTCTTACTTTAGTACATCTCTCAAACTCAATGCAAGAATGAATGGTTCAGACATGCTTATGAGATTTAAGTTGAGTCCCACTTCTTAATGAACCGCTCATTGAGATTGAAGTAGAGGTGGCACATGAAAATCAGGTTAATGAAAGATCAGCTGGCGTTACTGATTGTATACAAAACAGCCTTAAGGTGGTAAATTTGTGAGTGACTTTTAAATATTTTCATAAAATGTCAGAATAAACAACAAGGAGAACAAAAATCCTATTACAACCTTTTTCAAATTTCCAAGTTTTTTAACAGTGGGAGTCATTATATTTGGTTAAGTCTGGAGCCGTGAAAGGGAGTACCACAAATCAATTTTTTTGCATTTCAATTTGCTCATATAACAAAAGAAAACCTCAATGATAGTGTTTTCACGACTTTCAGGAAAAGGAAAAAATAATGCGTGAAACTGATAACAGCAGACAGAAGTGAGAACAATGTCAAATTTACTGTCCCGCCCACAGATGCTGCATTACAAACACCTTTCATTAATGTCAACTCTTTTTTTTGTAATTTGATGCCGAGATGATATAATACAGAATACAGCTTTATAAATGTACATGCTTTTTTAAATCTTTCAAATATTAAAAACTGAAGATTTTATAACTGATGACTATTAAACATGTCATCACATCTTGTGAAATGGGTCTGTAAAAATTCAATTATTGCAAAGGTATCAAATACTCTATTTTTCTTAAACTTGATCGAATCACTAAATAGATTTTTGAATGTGACCTCATCAGTCACAGATCTCAATGCACAACATCCTCTTTGCAATGTGGTGCAATTGGAGGTTCACATCATGGATGTCCATTGTGCAGCCAAATAATCTCCAGCAACTCTGATATCTTCATGTCAGTTTAAAGCAAAATCTCAGATGAATGTTTCCAGAACCTTGTTGAATATATACCATGAAAAATTAAGGCAGTTCTAAAAGGGGTCCAACCCAATACTTGCAATGTGCACCAAATGTAGGCTGAGTAATGTTTCTTTCTTACAATTTTATGCAAATAGAATTCCAATATCTTTTGAGAACAATAATTAATATGCAAAACCCACCACAGAGAGAATCTGTTTGGGTGTGGGATCTTTTCTAATAGACTTCGACATGTTTGCCTAATTTGGTCACATTCACTTGTTCTTAAGACATGGTCATGCATGACCTAAAGGTTAGATTAGCACTGTTTTGTAGTTAAAAATAAATTATTATGACTGACATTAATTAACTCCGCTCGCCTCATTTGAACCGAAGCGATGTGATGGTAAAGGATTAACTACTGTATGCTTTCACTTTTACACCCTGAGATTGTTCACTTCTCACTTCTTTTTTAGATCCTCCAAGGAGAACAGTGAGTGTTTAGAGCAGCAAGTGATTTTACAAGTCCGAACCCATTATTAATTCTCTCCTTTAAAATGTCCATTCACCGTCCATATGCCCCTCTAAGCATAAATCCCCATTTGAGATCAAGATATAGGGTTCTAATGCATGCATCTGCCATATTTAGATTAAAGAGGCATTAAGCTTTGCCATAAATGTAGATTTGCGGTCATTGGGTCAAACGTCGTCAGAGTAGCACTTTACCCCAGATGTGTACATTTAAGCAGGCTATTGGTCCATGTGATCCCATATGTATTTAGAAATGGAGATTTGTGATGGGGGGTGTTGAGAGAGTGGATTATTTTGGGCAGATTAGAGTGTCATCTGCTGCGAGTTCAACCGGTGTAGAGAGCAATCATGCGAATGTGTGGCTCGGCAATGGGCATCAGGATTACCAATCCTAATCTTAGAGAGTGAGCCATTATCCACTGCATTAGTCTCACGGCGCCCAGAAGCACTCATGGCATCTTTGTTTGGTAAACGGGTGTTGGCTGTACGGTCCGATACGCTCAGGTCCATTAGGGATATGAAGATGTATTGACTTTAATTATAATTCCTGGAAAAGTTTCACTCACAGTATACACAGACTCTGAACAGAGTGTGAAGTCAAGAGCTAGTCTATGTTTTTTTTTTTTTTTTTTTTTTTAATTTTAGTGGGGAAAGAATGCTGTTTGCCCTTAGTTGGGAGAAAAAGACACTCATGTGTTCCATTATTTAGCTGAGAAGGAGTCTGTAATGTTTTTTGCAGTGATTTGGGAATGAGGAAGATGACAGACTGTGCTCACTGTGCGAGTGCTCTTGTTGTACCAAAGTGGTTTTATGGCGTTATTTTTAAAGATGGTACTGTTAAAGGTTATTTTAGTAAACAAAAATGAAAAATTAAATCTGTTGATCAAAACATTGTTGTGAAATAAAATTTAAAAAGCACAAATGAAAAACGAAATAAACAACAGAAATAAAATAATGATTAGCAAAAGTCATTGTTTTCAGAATTATTAAGCACTCATTCTGTGGTGGAAAATCAGACCTGCGACTGTTTAGAGAAATAACTATAGATGGCGCTTTTACAGCCAAACATAAACTGTGTCTCAAATTGCACCCTTTACAGTATGCACTTATGCACTGTGTACTTATGCCCTTACACACTCAACAGCATATTATATGTAAGTAGTGTCGTCCCAAATGGAACACTAGCATTTTTTTACTAAGCGGAAATTCAAACCGTTTTCCAGATGACGGTTGCCAGATTAGTGAAACAAATTACCAAACTACCAAATAATACCTGCCATGAGTATAACCACATTCACCATTGCGAGGTGGTATAATCACTCTTGTAGTAGAATTTTGCCTTTACAATTCAAAATAAATAAAGTAAACCAACATCAGCACCTGAAAGCTCCGCCCCTTCTGCTGCATGGGCAAAGCAGCGGCTGTTGAGTGCGTGAAGTGTCCAACATTCCACTTCATCTTAATGGTTGAATAAGTGCAACATCTGGGTATTTAAAGTGCACTTATTGTTTTTAGAAATTTCAGTGTAAACGCACTACTTACACTATTTATACTACAAAATGGCGTAGAATAGTGCATATGTATGCGATTTGGGACGCACCTATAGTTATTATTTCATATTATTACATTATTTTATAATATAATCATGAAATGTGTTCTAACATTTCTTTATTTGCCAAAAATATAAACTAGTCATGCTACATATACACTATAAAATGTAGGAATGTCCAGATCCGATCACGTGATATATATATATATATATATATATATATATATATATATATATATATATATATATATATATATATATATATATATATATATATATATATGTATGTTTTTTATTTTATTTTTCCCTCGTTTATTTATGCTTTTGAATTGCATTATGGGACCTTAATCTTTCTTCCAACAACTTTCAACCTTGAAAAGTTTAGGAAAGTGATTTTATTAACATGTTTGATAGTTTAAAGTGATATATTGTTTGGGTTGGTGTTGTATATTACGGTACAAAAAACTTGTGATAAACTGCTGGTACATTTACTGATATTTTTACATACTTATTTCTCTCTATATTATTTCTGATACATTATTATTTCAAACTAGTAAAATGTCAAAAACTGCAGAGTTGAATTTTCAACATCAAAAGTCGATAGAGCAGAGAGCAACAACCCATAATGCAATTTACAACCACATATAAACAGAAAACACTTGTGAATCCCAAATTACGAAAACTTAATTAACAGTTGTTTTTCAGTATAGAGTATGATCTTTAATATGATGTAGGCTGTCTGAATTCTTGATAGTTTTTACTTTTATTCATTGCATTTGTATGGTTTCAGATTCTGTGTTTGTTCAAACAATTATTTTATTTGTATTACTAAGAAATTGGCACAAGAGTTAATGTAAGCTGTGCAAACATTAAACTTTGTTTTGGCCAACATTGGAAGTGTTCTGTGAACTCTGACAAACTAATATTACCATAACTGCAATATAAAATTTAAAAATAAATGTTTTCACAAAATAAAAAAACTGATCTAAAACTAACAAAAGAATTAATGAAACAAACTCAAACTGACCTAAAATGTAGAGTTAATTTAAAAATAGTGTCAAAATAAAAACTAATTTAAAACTGTAAAACTATTATAACCATGGTGCTGTCATCTCGGTAAAAACAAAACAGAGTTACATATTATGTCAGTGTTAATTAATGTCATTTATCAGCTCTGTTTATAAGGAATCATTTGAGTTCCCTTTGACCAAAGCATCTATTAAATGAACATAAATGTAATATTTGTTAAGAATACCTCAAAATAGCATCATTCAAAGACCAGTAGGGTTGCATTATTGTGAAGAAAGCACTTGGTAAACATAAATAGTGACTTAAGAGATTAGTATTTGAGGGTTTCGTTTCATTATCATATATTAGAAGCTTCTCATCTGGCTTCAGTTCATGTCAGATGATTTTTCAAATTGTTTGAGATGTAAGGGCGTCGAAACAGGATGCATTTCTGTGTAATTTAGGTTTATGTAAACATGCTTTTCTCGTTTGAATGATATTGTGTAAATTTGTTTAAGATATGTGTCAACAGTAGTCAAAGTAACTTTGAAAACATTCAGTTGTTGTTCATATTAGATGACCTGCTGAAAAACTAAGTATCGTGACCACAAATGAAGAATTTGTTCC
This sequence comes from Danio aesculapii, assembly GCF_903798145.1. Lineage (NCBI taxonomy): Eukaryota > Metazoa > Chordata > Actinopteri > Cypriniformes > Danionidae > Danio > Danio aesculapii. The sequence continues at coordinate 34,849,390 of NC_079437.1, forward strand.
TGTGTTAAATCATGGCCATGTTGTACTAATTTGTAAAATATAGTTTTAATTATACAGTTAAGGGAAAAAATTAGGGTATAAATTTGCATCGTGCCCATGATGTAACTAAAACGAAGTAACAAATTTGTAATTCTCTGTCAGAATTCTTGTGGTTTATTTTGTAAAGCTGCAGTAAGTAACTTTGCTTCTGTAGTGGTAAATAAAAGTACTATTCTTACTTTTGTTTATAGAAATGATATGAGAGATCAAAATAGTCTTTTATTAAAGGGATAGTTCACCCAAAACTGAAAATTCAGTCATCATTTACTTGTTTCAAACCTTCATGGGTTTCTTTCCTCTGTTGAACACACAAGAAGTTATTTTGAGAAGTGTTGGAAACCTGTAACCATTGACTTCCATATCTTTTGTGTGTGTGTGTGTGTGTGTGTGTGTGTGTGCGTGTGTGTGTGTGTGTGTCTGTGTGTGTCTGTGTGTGTGTGTGTGTGTGTGTGTGTGTGTGTGTGTGTGTGTGTGTGCGTGTGTCTGTGTGTGTGTGTGTGTGTGTGTTCAACAGAAAAAAGAAACGTAAAAGTCTGGAACCACTTGATGTAGATCATAGGTCTTAAACAGAGTTAGTTTTGACAGAAGTTTTTTATTTAATTTTAGTCTTAGTCTTTTGACTATAATTCCATTTTAGTTTAGTCATATTTTAGTCTTCTGAATCATTTAGTTTATTTTTAGTCGGCTAAATTTTATATGATTTTAGTCGACTAAATCTACTCTAGTGAGAGGCTTTTCCATTTCTGTTAAGCAAAAGCACACACATGGGTAAAACATCCGAGTTTACCTTTGTGTGAATTTCGGGATGATTCCCTGGTATGTGGATGTCGCTTTAGTTTTGTTGTTTTTGTCAGCTATTTCCTCCCAATACGGTTATATTGTTTGGTCTTGACATCTAAAGTGAATTTTCCTTTCCTCTCAGCTGTTGCCATTTTATTATAGCTTAATCTGACAGACGCCCCTATGGAAGATGATGTAATTGTATCCCGCGTCTACCGTGGACCAGTTACTTTTCAAGTGTGCGTGTGTGCGTCATGCATCACACACCAAGATTAATTCTGATTGGATATTTTTTTTCAAAAATGTCCCTCAATCACATTCTTGTCTCGTCTTTATTAGTCGACGAAAAGGTCAGTATATTTCTATTATAGTTGTCATCATCATCATCACTAGTTTTCGTCAGTAGAAGCTTGTTCGTCACAAAAATTATGACGAAATATTTTTGTCTACAAAATTAACACTGGTCTCAAACTGGATTCCTGGAGGGCCGCAGCTCTGCACAGTTTGTTCCAACCCTAATCAAACACAGCTGATCCAAATAATCAAGGTGTATAGACTATTAAGCAGGTGTGAGTTGGAGGTTGTTGAAGCTAAACTACGCAGAGCTGTGACCCTCCAGGAATTAAGTTTGAGACCATTGATGTTGAGTAAAAAGTGATAAAAGATTCATTTTTGGGAGAACTATCCAATTAAAGGTTCTTCAGGGTAAGACAAAGATATAGTTTGTAAGACGGATTTATAATGTACTCATTCTTTAAATATGTTTTATTCTTAATAACACAAAGAGCCCCTATTATGCGTCAAAAAAGGTCACTTCAACAACAGGCTGATATGTATGCAAGGTCAAAAAACATTTTCATTGTCTCATAATGTGCATTTATTTTTACCTAATTATCCCAGCGACTCCCATATGATTCGTTCAGCGATTCATTTGTTCCCAAACCCCTCCTTAGCATGAGGCTAAACTGCGCTGACCCAGTCTGTTGTGATTGGTCGAATGCATTCAGCGTGAGACAGAGAGAAAAGCCCACCACGGCTTATCAACATTGTTGAAGTAGTCAGAATGCAGAGTGTATGTGTGAGCCCAATGCAGGAGTGCATTAAAGCAATGCAGTTAAACATCAGCAGATTGCTCTATTCTTTAAAACAGTGACACACATTTGACACGCTGAACTATTTTGATACTTGGGGACTGCCGCAAGCTCAAACGCATTTTAATCTGTAAACAAAGCGTCACACATCACGTTTTCAACGTGGTTTTAGACGCAACATGAGAATACAAAGAGTTAACCAGATACACTACAAGCGGTTACAAGTAACAAAACACAATTAAATACATAATTTGCAAGCTAGAGAAAACAAGGAGGCAGCCAATCGCACGTACTTACCCTTATGAAATAGAAAGAGGAACTGATCCATGAACTGTGTACTGTAAAGTTCCTGTCAAGCTCTACCAAAGTCCCATACACAATAGTCTTTTCTGATCCTTCCTTTAACAAACGGCCTATAAATCCCTGTTGTAAGCGTGTGGATTGCTGAAGCACTCGTCAGAAAAATGACGGGAACGCAGCACAAGGCTGGGGCTACAATCCTGAGGTATTTTTGCAAAGATAAACTTCAACCACTAATTCTTCACAGCCTCATCTTTGGGTACAGAAAGTAACACTAACTTTCCCTCGCACTTCAGAGCACAGCGTCTTCGCAACTTGATTCAACCGGGATCTGCTACAGTGTTTGTCTTCCTCTTTTTCTTTCTGCAGTGTTTGTGGGCAGGGCTGGGGGTTTCAATTTTCTCGAGTCTGCATGCGCAACAATTGGGCGGGGCTTGAGTTCAATATCGACGTCACTCCGACACGGCTAAAGACTCGTTACAGCGGCGATTCATTCGAACCACTATAAGTCGACTCTTTTATATATGAATCAGTAGTTTTAAACACGGTGCGCTTTCAGATTTAAGCCTTAGCTGGATATTTCACTTCACTTAGAGCTGTGCCACACACTGCATGGAAGGTCATTTTCAAAAATAGGGGCTCTTTAATAAGTGACTGTGTTGAACTGACAGCAGTCATTATTTGATCTCGATTTAGTTAGATATACAATACAAAACTCGGCACAACACACACCCAATTAAACACACAAATGACATTGAAGCTGTCTAAAAATCCTCTACTTTATTCAATAAGATGTTTTGTAAAACATTCAATAAAAAAATTTAATCACTTATTGCTCGTTATTAAACTAGTACTTGATCTTATGCATATTTTTTTTTCTTCTCAAAGCATTCTCATATGTAACACACCTCTAGATATTTAGACAGGTTTCTACCATTTGAATATATAAAAACATGAACAAATCAAAAGTCATAAATTAACCCCACATCCTTGCTGTAAGTGCAGATCGAGCTATTAATCTAAGAAGAGAAAAGAAAAAGAAAAAAGCCTTGGCCAGTGCACAACCTCTCCATTTGCATATCCTTTCGATTCTTAAGGGTGCTGATGGTTTACTAGTCCCTCGCAACACACATACATTCTTTTTAAGGAAATTGTGTACAAGGCAGTATTCGATGGTGACCTGGCAAGATGCGTTGTTGTTTGTTTGTTGTTGTTAAATCCTTTAGCTTTCGAGGAAGGAAGGGTGCAGCCGAACAACAGCAGGTCCATTGTAGCGTCTAAAGCAGTCGGCGCCGACAGCTTCAGTGGTGAATCAAACCATAAATAAATAAATTACCGATCATAAATAAGTCAATAAATTAAAACGAACTGTACATGTTTAAAAACGCTCTGTAAGTGAGAGTGCCGAGTGTGGTGTAAATAGTGCGCAGGCCTGCAGGAAGAAAGAACATGCTGCTTGACAGAGGAGAAACTTGCCCTTTCGGACGCCTCTGTCAGGCAGTTTGTGGTCTGACCGGCCTTTTCGGGCATTTGTCGACACTACATGCTTGAACTCAAGATCAAGCATGCAAGTAGCAACGAGGACGCTTAAGTTGAAGAGAAATTCCACTAACCGCATATAAAGATATAGTCGATGGTTATAAATATAATAGTAATGCATGTCAAAGTGTCAAATTGGGACTATATAGAGCTAATGTTGTGTGTGTTTATTGTGCAGTGGATGCTAAACTGCTGTACATTCATGGTGAGGGAATGAAAGAAGAGAGCAAGCGCCGTGTGATCCTGTCAGGCTGGTGGAGGCTCAGACGGAGGGCTGGGGCGACCGCTGCTGCTGCTGCTGTTGCTGCTGCTACGCTCTTTGTTTTTTTATAGAAGCACACACTTGCCCTTCTCCACCCAGGGGTTGTTCTTCATCAGCTCGGGATTCAGGAAAGGGTCCTCGGGCACACACTCCTCGATCCACTTGACCAGGCTGGAGAAAGAGGGAGAGAGCTTTTTCATTCTGGTACACAATGCAACCTATTTAATGTAGCAAAACTCACATTTGATGCAAGATTGTGGGTGTTTAGAAGTAAATAGAGCAGAGATTTGTTTTGGACTTGAACATCAGGGGTTAGTTCACCCAAATATGAAAATTCTGCCATCATTTTCTCAGCCATAATGGCATTCCAAACTCATAAGGCTTTTGCTCCTCTTCAGGAAACATGTGAGACTTCATTAGAAACTTTGTTCACGCAAAAGCTAGTTTAAGTGATCTCATTCATTCATTCATTCATTCATTCATTCATTCATTCATTCATTTTCCTTTGGCTTAGTCTCTGTAATGAACCGCCAACTATTCCAGCATATGTTTTACGCAGTGGATGCCGCAACACAGTACTGTGAAACACCCATACACACTTATTCACACAAACACACATATACAGTACAGCCAATTTAGCTTATTCAGTTTACTTATAGTGGATGTCCTTGGACTTTGGGGGAAACCGGAGCACTCGGAGGAAACCTACACCAACATGAGGAGAACATGCAAAATCCACACAGTCTCCAGCCGGGACTCAAACCAGTGACCTTCTTGGTGTGAGGCGGCAGTGATAACCACTGAGCCACTGTGCCGCCACAAATGGCGGGTGTTCTGCCATCATTTTCTCCATAATGTCATTTCCAACTCATAAGGCATTTGCTCTTTAGAAAACACAGGTTCAAACTTCAGAATGTTCAAAAAGGAATGTTTGAAGTAATGTTTGAAGACTCCACCGATTTAATTAAAATTTATAAAACAATGCTGCTTTCTGTGTGGCAAAATCTAAATGAAATCTAATCTTTATTGATGAAATATAGTCCCTTCCATATAAATTCCTAAAGAATGTTTTTTTCTTTAGATTACTGTTGGAACATTTCAAAGTGCTTATAATATGCTTTTTTGAATATTACTTTTCATGCATTGTGCAGCGTTGCTGTTTGTAAAAAATGTCAACGTGAATTATCAAAAACAATTTCAATCTGAATCACTAAAATTTGTACTTTGGTCTGTTTGTGCATCTAGTCTTGTGGTTAAACGCATAGACATGCATTCCGAGTTTGATTACTTTATATTGTGTATATAAAGTGTTCAAAGGGGAAAAAGGTTTTGTTTTTTACCCAGACTTTTTAAAAGAGCATATATTAGAGCGGTAATCACAATATTGTGAAACCAGGATATTTTTATTGGTTATCATACTGTCAGAATCTTATACCAGCCCATACCTAGTTCATTTGTGTTGTTAACATCACTTTGAGAAGAACCAATTATTGTAAAGAGCTGCAGTAAAACTGCAAAACACAAATCTCTTAGCATCACGCCAGTACTTTGTTGCTTAATATGACAGAATTTATACTATGTGGTATGAGGCACCATGCAGAGCTTAAAAAGTTCATACATGAACACATACACATATTAAGTAGACATTCCAGTATTAAAAGGCTCAAATAATGCTCATACATCTGTTACATGAGCATACATACAAACCTTTTGCTTAAATGCCAAATGAAATGCACATATACAAACTCTGCCCTTACACTAGTGTTGCCATGGTTGCAGTTTTGCCCACAATTGGGCTCTTTTGCAAATGCAGTTGCTGGAATAAACATGAAGTGGTGGGTTGTTTTTTGGGGGATATATTATAATGTGCCACAGTTGCCAAAATTCTTTCTTTTCTCTAATAGAAAATGAAAACGAAATCATTTCTTAATGAACATTTGATTGTGGAATGCATACCTGGCAACTAAAAAGCTGCTGCAAGTGGGCAAGTATAACTGTGTGAGCGGAATGTTAGTTATGCCCACACCTGAGAAAGCTACTTATGAGTTTTATTTTTTGTGCATAAAGTAAGTTTGTACTTTAACACATATGCTACCTGACAAAAGTCTTGTCGTCAATCTCAGTTGTAAGAGCAACAAATAATAACTTGACTTGTAGTTGATCATTTGGAAAAATGTCAGAAGGTAGATTTCTCTAATGCATCATCTGTTGAACTGCATCACAATCATCCCAAATACTGCAGAAGTCCTATTGGAACACACATGGACCCAAGATTCTCACAGAAATCAGTCAAGTTTGGTGAAGGAAAAATCATGGTTTGGGGTTACATTCAGTATGGGGGCGTGTGAGAGATCTGCAGAGTGGATGGCGACATCAACAGCCTGAGGTATCAAGACATTTGCACTGCCCATTACATTACAAACCACAGGAGTGGGCAAATGTTTCAGCAGGATAGCACTCCTTCTCATACTTCAGCCTTCACATCAAAGTTTCTGAAAGCAAAGAAGGTCAAGGTGCTCTAGGATTGGCCAGCGCAGTCACCAGACATGAACATTATAAAGTATGTCTGGGGTAAGATGGAGGAGGCACTGAAGATTAATCCAAAGAATCTTGATGAACTCTGGGAGTCCTCCAAGAACGCTTTCTTTGCCATTCTAGATGACTTTATTAATGAGTCATTGCAGAGATGTATGAATGCAGTCCTCCAAGCCCATGGGAGTCATACACAATAATAATTCTTTTTCCACTGCACCATGACTTTATATTCTCTACTGTACATTATTTCTGTGAAGTGACATAAGCCGCTTCTGATACCAAATGATCAACGTCAAGTTATTGTTCCTAAAACTTAGATTGGCGACAAGACTTTTGTCAGGTACACTGTATCTACAAGTATGTATATTACAAAATATCAGATGAAGTAAAACTTTCCCTTTATTCTGATTGGACAAGGAAAAAAGGGGCTACATTTCATTCATTTTGGCCGGGTTTTCAGTAGTCATTAGGCTGAAAATTGTTCTTGGACCTGGCAACCCTATTTAACAGTCTCCACAGACAAACGCATGCATACATCTATAAAAATTTATGTGTGCACATACCCTTTGCTTACATGTATCTAAGAAAAATGTGCTCATATATACACAAATATTAAACATTGAAAGTATTTTAAATGATGTAATGGTCAGAAAAATTGCACAATGTAATATTTCAGTGGTTTCAAATTTTGTATTGAACGTTGTTTTAACGGAGAGGCAGAAATCTCTCCCGATTCCATTCAAATAAATATATATATATATATATATTTTTTTTTTTCTGAGGAAGAGTGAACATCTTACATGTCTAGAATGAGTAAATGATGACAAGATTTATTCTTTTTTTGTGGGTGTGAACTGTCCCTTTAAAGAATTGGGGTCATGCAAGATCTCATCCATGCTGAACAAATGATAGATGAGGGTGATAATCATAAAACTCTTTGCGGAAGCACCATCCATCACAGGCGATTAATAGAAATGATATGTCCAAAACGAGAGTGATGTTCTTAGCTGAATGAGACTCCATTCAAACCCAAACGCAGTTCTTTAAGCCGTCATTAACAAATTTTGTGATAACTTCACAACTGCTTATTCATCTGAACTGCACAAAACACTTGAGGAAGCAGTCTGCTGGTGTAAACGGCCTGTTTACTACTGCCCACTACAATTGAATTCGAAACAGAGAAATTACCATTGTGAATATTTCAGGAAGAGAGCCCTGGGTCGCAGGGAAATGAGATGTCACTGTAATGCGACAGTGGAGGGTGTGACTAAGAGGCCACGCTTGCTCTCAAATTGAAGAGTAAAGCACCAGAGATCTGAGAGCATTAGCTTTGTCCTGAACAATCACCAAGAGGACGTGGCCTCTGGGCAGCCTCATATGAGGTGAACCTGCAAATTCAGGAATAACTGCAGATAGTTCATGGTAGCGTTGGGTTATTCAATCAGGAAAGAGTTTTGGGAAATTCACTGAAACTGATGACTATCCATGTAAACGGGCTATGGCGTTATGGTGAGTGAATAAGTTAGGGGAATATTTCACCAATTATTTCTAAAGAATAAACAGTATATTCTTTAGCTCATAGGATGAATGTTTATGAAAATAATAACATACAATAAATGTTGATTGGGGTTATTTTATTATTTAAATGATTTCTTACTTACATTACCTGTACTACAATGCAACAATCTAGTGTTATAGAGTCAAACTTATTAGCCCTAGGTGCCTAATATATAATATTAATACAAAAAGTAGAATTTTAAAAAGAAATTACAATAAATACAATTACACATATAATATAATCTAAAAATATAAGTAAAAATAAAAAAATTGTAAACAATACAATTACACTTAAGGGCACATGGCAAGGAGTGCAAACCAGAGTTGTGCAGTAGGGATGCAACGATTATAGTCTGAGGAATAATTACGATTTCACGGTTAGCACGATTATTATGCATTCATTTCAAAACACAACTACTTTAGTAGTCAAATCACATGAAAACTGCTTATATTTTAACACTCTCAATATGCGCACAAGAAAAGGAGTAATAAACTTGCGTGTGCAGCAGTTTTGTTCCGTGTAGAAACGCGATGTTGAGAAGCATTTACGATTAATTTACCGTAATGGATTAAAGTGCGGTTAATAGTGAAATCGGTTAATGATTGCTTTCCTATTGTGCAGAGGCATAACAGTATTCCAAAAAGTACAAAATAATGCAAAACATAAAATATTTGTTCCTCTGGAGAATCTTATTTCTTTTAGTTTAGCTGGAATGAAAGCAATTTTTTATTAATAATTCTGAAGGTCAATATTATTCCCCCCCTTTAGAATTCTTTTTTTTTTTTGGTTTGGCTACAGAACAATCCACTGTTGTCCAATAACCTTGTTAAACCTTTAAATTGCACTTTATAGTTTACTGAATAATAAAATAGCTAGAAAACTTTTATCTACTGTCATCCTGAAAGATTTGTTTTTAGAAATAGTTATAAAAACCAGGGGCCATTTATATGGACACACCCTAATAAACTTATTGAGAATTTCACAATAAAAACAATGGTGTGCTTGGTTTTAAACGTTACTTTATTCTTTCATGAGTTATTTACAAGCCCCCTCACTTAAACTAATGTGCCACAAACAGAACATTAATATCAAAAACCATTCCCATTTTATTAAGGTGTATCCACATAAATGGCCCACCCTGTAGTTTCACAATAGTAACATTTTTATTATTTTTCTGCTGCACATAAGAGACTTTAAAAATCATTAAAGCCCCATGAAATTATAATAAAGTTCTTTAGATGTTAGTATCTGTATTAGTCATTTTTAGGATATCTATAAGCTAGTGTGCCCCAAAACATTGACAAAATTTGCGCTTAGAAGATATAAAACTGATATAAACATGTAAAGTTTGCAGTTTGTCACTTTCCCTTAAATGGACCAAGGGTTTTACTCATGTCACCTCAAACTTCAGTTTCTCATCAAATCATAACCAATCAAATGCTCTCTAGAATCTGACATGCCCCGCTCCCTTCAAGACGCTTCTCATTTGCTTTTGATTTGATGCACTTGAGCTCAAGCACTCTCACCAGCAGAGCGCTGATACAACAAAACACAAAAAGGGGAGGAGCTCCTTTAAGTCCCACCCACTCATCCTGTTTCGGTTGAGATTATGTCAAACAGAATAAAATGCATATTTCAAAGCACTTCACGGGATCATTCAAAATCTAACTGTTCCCAAACTTTTGAACTGTAGTTAATGCACTTTTACTACACTATTTTACATACATAATTTGCACCTATTTTTTAAACATGGAGTCACTTTTGCCACCCCACTTATAAATTCCTGATGCCTGCTCTAATGTGATTCAATTCAATATGAAGTGTTTAGGATGTGTTTGAAATGCTTAAATCCATCTTACTGACCCTAAACCTTTGTATATATTATGGAAGCCCTATAAATTCAGTTTCTGCAGCAGCATTGTCACAAAACTGATCCAATTCTCAAATATATTTTCCATTAAAAAGCACAAAGAGAAACCACAAAGTGTCACGAAACTAGCACTATTATATTGCCAAAATAACAGCCAATTATAAAGTTTAGTGTTTATTATAACACAATATAACACACACTGTAAAAAATGCAGGGTTCCACACTATTCATTCATGTTGTCCCGACACAAATCGATTAAGTTAACTTAACACTTTTAACAAATTTATGTGGATTGAACATAAAAAAATTAAGTTGTCCCAATGAAGTCTCAAGGATTGTATTGTTTCAGCTCATTTTTATATAAGTAGTTTGAACAAGTAAAAATATATGTTTTTGAGTGCAGCTCTCTGGAATACTGGACTGGTCAGTCATGACATTCTAATGTGTGTTATTCCTAGATAACAACCGCTTAAAGTAATAACACAGGCTCATCCAGGTATCAGGTATGAGTGAATATTTTATTTACTGTATATGCATCTGTCACAACGCTGTTTTAGACAGCCATCTTCTAACCAAATAATACTTAGGTTACTGTATCAGCCATGTTCAGTTCTGTTAGTTATGCGATTAATTTTTAAAACCATTACAATGTCTTGTGTCTAATATTTACATTTTGTAGCCGTGTATAAGCAGCATAAAGTACATCGAGGCAGTGGTTTGCGCATAATTAAAGCCTTCAGGCTTAAACAACAACTGATAAGCCTGTATGGTCTTATTCTGGTATAACAACCGCATGGATGTACTTTATCCCTTACGTATTGAACAGCATGACTGACTAACAAGAATCAAGTGAAAATGTTGTGTAATAAAAGAATGATGTTGCTGTTTTTGTGTACTTTATTAGATGATATAAAGCACCAAAAATAGAACAAGTCATTATTATCTTTTGGGTTGTGATACGGGGCGACAGCGTAAAATATATGGGTTGTGGCAGAGACTATCACAGTATGAAAAACAAAGGAGCCAACTCACTCTGTCACTGTCTTTGAGGATTTCTCCCTTTTGAAGGCCAGTTGGTACTTCAGGCTTTCTACCTCCTTCTTCATCTGGGGCAAGTCCATCTCGTCCATGACTGCGGCTTGTTGTGGAAGTGATCAGTCTAGACCTAAATGACAAGAAAGAAGACATTGTGTCTCAAAACAGATTCTTGTACTGAAACTGTTTTCACATGGCTCTGTGATTCTACGGGCTCCAAAAATAAATGTGTCCTTATTCTGATGTATCTTCAACAGTGCATAAATTGCAGTTAAAAATCTTGCCAAAGCTGCACCTCACACTATTTGATGTGTACGCCACTAATGGTTTGTGGATATGATTTGTACATCCATGCTGAGCAGATTGGTTATGTTCAGTGACATGAAAACAAATAAAGCGTTGACAAATGAATCTGAAGCCACATTTTGTATTGCTTATTTGGTTATTTTTTACAGTTTTATCTTCCTAATTTTGGGTATTTTCCCAACAAATTTGGTATTTACACATTTTGGCTATAGCTGTTTCTGTTGGGTCTTAAAATTATATGTTTTTGTTCAATGCAATTACCTCTAAATCATTTTTTGTGAAGTTCATTCTATTGCTTTGACTACCACAATAATTTGATCTACGTTTCAGGGTTTCTAGTGAATATATATGTGATTATGATGTGAAATATGATAAATTTTTTTTTTAACCATTTGATTGTTCACCTTTTCTTTTTTTTTACTTTATTGTTGAAAGTTAATTAAAATACCCCATTAAAAACTACATTTTTAATATTTTATTAAATTGCTAAATAGTAAATAGAATTAATTAATCATAAACAACTTAACAATAGGTTTCTACCTATATGCTTATTATTATATATTTAATTTATCTTAAATAAAACAAGCAATGCAGGTGACACGGTGGCTCAGTGGTTAGCACTGTCGCATCACAGCAAGAAGGTCACTGGTTCAAGTCCTTGGCTGGGTCAGTTGGTGTTTTATGTGTGGCGTCTGCATGTTTTCTCCTTGTTGCTGTGGGTTTCCTCTGGGTGCTCCGGTTTCCGGTGAAATGAATAAACTAAATTGGTCATAGTGTATGTGTGTGAATGAGTGTGTATGGATGTTTCCCAGTACCGAGTTGCAACTGGAAGGGCATCTGCCATGTTAAACATATGCTTGATAAGTTGATGGTTCATTCCGCTGTGGTGACCCCTTATGAATAAAGAGACTAAGCCGAAAGAAAATGAATGAATGAATAAAAACAAGCAATACCATTACTTCTCAAGCCATTTTGTAATGGCTCTTCTGTTACATTTACTGCTACAATAATTAGTATTTAATTATCATTTGTATAGAAATAGTTGTAATTAATACTATAATCCTCTTTTCATTAATCTTGATTGTGCTAAATGATTGATTTTAGTATTTGCTTTCTCACACGTTTTCACTTTTTCCTTTTGTTGAAAAACAAAAAATATAATTAAAATACAAATTGAAACCTTATTTTAAGGTGTCCTTATTACATGCTACCAGTGTTGGGCAAACTACTTGAAAAATGTAGTGAGCTAAGTTATTAGCTACTCTACTTAAAATGTAGCTTAACTACACTAAAAGCTACCCCACTGGGAAATGTAGCAAGCTAAGCCAAAAGCTACATGGCAAAAGTAGCTTAGCTACATCTAAGCTATTACCGCGATCGGTAAATGTAGCTTTGTGGACGCTACTGCGCTACTTGACTAATAAAATAGCTTCGCTACTGAAAAGCTATTTGATTTAGAAAGTAGCGACGCTACCGCCACGCTACTGAGAAATGTAGTTAAGCTTGTGGCGTTACTACTTGTAGCGACGCTACTGCCCAACACTGCATGCTACACATATACTATAGTAATAACTAGGCATAGGACGATAACTGTTTTCAAGATATACCACGGTTAGGAAAAGTCAAGGTTTTAAGACCGCCAAAATTTTCTGCTATACTCTTCCTACGGTATATGTAAGGTTTCTTTTAAGTTTTTAGGACAACAGTATCTCCAGGAGAAGAGATATCCAAAGATGCCATTTTAAATTGTAAAGAAATCAGTGTTTTTGACACTAATGAAGACTGCAGAAGTCAATGGTTTATTTGAATTATTTAATGTTTACTACTCCAAAATATTTAAAAAGTTTCTCAAAATAAAATATATTGTGTTCAAAGGGGAAAAAAAGTTTTTGTTTTTTCCCCAGACATTTAAAAGGAATATATTTTAGAGCAGTAATCACAATAACATGAAACCATGATATTTTTATCCAAGGTTATAATACTGTCAGAATCTTATACTGGCCCATGCCTAGTAATAACAAACATTGATGTATAATTATGTGACCTTAACATTAGTACTAACCCAAAGTTACTTAATATTCCTTAGTACCGCATTGTGTATTGTACAATACACTATAGAACCATTGTTAAATAAGGCAAGTAAATACTTTTTATTAAAAGAAATTTAATTAAATGCTGAATAGTAAAATTAATCATAAAAATTACCTTCAGGCATCAATGCTTCCTGATTTAACCTTTTTTTATTATTATTATTGGTGTAGTCCAACATGAGGTTGATTCAGTCACGCTACATTATACTCTTGACTCAAATCCCAGTTAAACAGATCTAGTCCCTGTTGTTCTCAAATGGACTGTGTGCATGTATTTAGCCTTCAAATAAATGAAGTCATCAATTGGTTGTCTGATGTTTGTTCCTCTCTAAGCAGGGGTTTGAGGGGAATCAGAGTTGGAGTCTTGAGAGCAGTCCAGCATTAGGGCATGAGTGTGAGCCAGAGAGCAGAGACAGTTCAGCATGCAGGTGTTCTGCTGCCTCTCTACATCCGTCCCATAAAGGCTTTTAAGCGCTTCCCAGCAACACCAGCCAGACACTGGAGCCTCGCTCTCTCTAAAAGCTCTGATTTCACTATCTGAGACTAAACACACTCACAGCAGCTTGAGAGACCATGATGTTCTTCAAAGCAAATGGTTGAGGGACAAAGATGTTTGGAAACTGTAGTGCCCTAAAACTTTCCACTTCCCTCTAATCATCCATAAATACTTAAAGGTATAGTTTGCCCAAAAATGTCATTTCTGTCATCCTTTACTCAACCGTTCTTTCTTCAGTTAAACACAAAAGAAGGTATCATACTATGGAAGTAAATGGTTACAGCTTTTCAGCCTTCTTCAAAATATCTTCTTTTGTGTTCGACAGAAGAAAGATCATGAAAGTTTGGAACCAGATGAGGGAGAATAATTACTGAGTAAATTTTCATTTTTGGGTGAACTATCCCTTTAAAGTGACAGTTCACCCAAAATAAGATATTTTGAAGAATGTTAAAAACTGGTAACCATTGACTTTTTGTCTATTAATGGATGTCAATTACTAATGGATTCTTCAAAATCTTCTTTTGTGTTCTACAGAAAAAATAAGCTCATAAAGGTGTGGAACAATCTGAGGGAGAGTAAATGGTGAGTTAATCTTAATTTTTCCCCTTTAAATTACGTGGAGTTGTTGTAGAAATATTTTGAACATGGTGTTCCAATATAACAAAAGCAGAACAGTGATTTCAGTGCTTCACTGAAGCCCCAAACAGAATCAATAGTGTCCCAGAATATACAATAGTTTGCCGCAAGGCATAAACCCTTTCCCCCCTATATACCCATTCAACCAAATGAACCAAATATTCCAGACGCTGTAAAATAATTGATGAAATGCATGAATGACATCCCTGGGGTTTGTTTTTGCTTTATGATATGATATGCAGCCATCAGTACAGTTGGACAGTGTGACATATTAAATGGAGTAGGACCATGACAAACTTCCCAAGCCAAGTTCTTCATGTAGGTCGTTCAATGATGTAGGTCAGCATCCAAATAGGAGGGATGGCATTTTAATTTGATTTTAAAATATGCAGCAATTTCCAAACAAAAGCACGTTTATTATGAAACTCCTCAGCTATATTGTATTCTAACTGATGTGCAAATATGCTAAGGATGAAAATAAATCACATTTGTTAATAAATATGATGGCTGGATTTTTGTAGCTACACATTCATCCAATGAAGACCAGCATGACTTGCTGTATCTCAGTTTCCTCTAATGGGTATATTTGGATTTCACAGAGCAGATCAAACTATAAAGGAGCTTCTTCAGAATTAGGATTCCTTCTTTCCTCCCTGCTGTGAATATAGGCTACGTTTAAATAACCCTATGATTTTATTAATCAAAAAAGAGGGACGGATGAGGTAAAAGCAGGACGCTGAAAATCCAAGTTTTTATGTAACACCGGTAAAATCGCTTGCAGCCTCCACGGTGATGGTGGGAGTAAAAAAATATGAAAATGCAAAGGATAAGATTTTATGGCTATCAATCGGTAACATCACAAGTTAAGTCAGCAGTCAAGCACGGATACGATTATTAAATGTACATTGGTGTCGCTTACCTCGGTGATGTATCTTTGAGTAATCCCCTGTTTGGCGCAGACTGCTCTTATCTATTTGTAAATGTCCTTAGATTAATCAAAAAACACGCATACGTCTGGTCTGTGTCTAAGTGACGGAAAAACAAAACGATGGGCGATTGTGTATCCGCTGTAAACAGCCGAAGGACTGGTCAGGCAGACGGAAAGAAGATAATCTCCGGCAGCGGCGGCGGCGGCACGGACAGCTGAAACGATGCTGAAGAAGTTGAGCTGATGGCAGTGGTTACAGCCTAGTAAAGTGCAAGGACGCTGTTCAGTCCCTGCTGGGCCAATGTAGAGGAGGTGCCGGGGCAAAAATCTGTCCGGGAGGGGGGAGCGCGGGTGGGGGGGTGGATATATGCTGTTAAAGTCTAAATGCCTCTTCTAATGCAGGAGACAAAAGGACGCTCGATATCCCATTGCCTGTTCAGGTTGTCAGTGTTTAGGTCTTCAGTACGCAAATGTTTCTATACACTTCTGGTACGTTTTGTCCAGCTGCTGTGCCCTAATATGGAAACACAGAGCTCCAACGTGTTACTTTATTTGCGTCGCATATAGATGCTTTTAAACGCATAAAAGCTTTTTCTAAAAGATAGATAGATAGATAGATAGATAGATAGATAGATAGATAGATAGATAGATAGATAGATAGATAGATAGATAGATAGATAGATAGATAGATAGATAGATAGATAGATAGATAGATAGATAGATAGATAGATAGATAGATAGATAGATAGATAGATAGATAGATAGATAGATAGATAGATATTGTTGTGCATGTTCATGCATATGTTCATCATTGTTGCATATATGGTCCATGTACAAACTATAACAAAAATGACAATAAATATGCATAACATGCACCTAAGCCTAAACCTAACCCTCAACATTACCTTAACCATATATCTAGTTAAATAATATTACTCAGTAATTAAATGTGTAGTAACTGTAACGTGGAAAAAATTTTCTTTTGCCAAAAAAAATTATTAACATTTTGTGCATATACACACATCATAAACATACAAAAATAGGCAAAGTAATACACTGTTCTGTAAAAACAAAATGGTTATTAAGTAACACAGTAAATGTAAAAAATAATAATAAAATATATAAATAAATAACAAAGAAAAAACTAACAATAAAAGTGATCAATAAATTGAAAAAATAATATAAAATCTTTATTCCGCTTCTGCTTCAAGATCAGTAGTGTCACTATAACTCGACAAAGGTTTCCATGTTTTGTAAAACCATTTTTTTTCCAACTTCAAACACAAAACAATTTCTTTTATCCGTCTGAAGGTGGAGATGTTTGTTTCCACGTGAATAAACCTCCTAACCAATAATGTGGTGAAAGCAACAGTTCTGTGTTGTTGAAGCCAAATTAGAACCAAAAGGAACTCCGAATAGTGGGGAAAAGATTTTAAAATAAAGTGTGTAACCAATATTTTTTCTTTTATTCATTTAACAGACATTTTTATCCAAAGTGACTTACAAATATAAGCCAGTCAAATATACAGAAGAGCAACCAGATGCCTGTGACAGATAGTGAAGCATATTTAAAAAAAAAAGGTTGTAATGTCCCCACCAGTGAAGAATATTAACTTATTAAAGTTCCTTAAAGTGATTTTTTGTATCTTTAGGATGGTGCCACAAAGTGCCATTTACTTGCAGAATCTCTCTTAAAAATTAAGGGGTTTTATTGGCATTGGAGGTTCTACAGAAGACTCATGGCATCATTGTGTAAAACCATTTTTGGTTCTTCCTGGCACATTTTATTTTTTTAAAACTGTAAGTTTGAGATCAGAAACTGCTGATCTACTGGCATTTTCACGCACAACCATATCTAGAGTTTACAGTGAATGGTCCGAAAAAGAGAAAATATCCAGGGAGCGGCAGTTCTGTGGGCACAAATGCCTTGTTGATGCCAGAGGTCAGAGGAGAATGGCCAGACTGGTTCAAGCTGATAGAAAGGCAACAGTAACTCAAATAACCACTCGTTACAACCGAGGTATGAGAAAGAGGATCTCTGAATGCACAACATGTCTAACCTTGAGGCAGATGAGCTACAGCAGCAGAAGACCACACCGAGTGCCACTCCTGTCAGCTAAGAACAGGAAACTGAGGCTACAATTCACACAGGCTCATTAAAATTGGACAATAGAAGATTGGAAGAATGTTGCCTGGTCGGATGAGCCTTGATTTCTGCTGCGACATTTGGATGGTAGGGTCAGAATTTGGCACCAACAACATGAAAGCATGGATCCATCCTGCCTTGTATCAAAGGCTCAGGCTGCTGGTGGTGTAATAGTGTAGGGGATATTTTCTTGGCACACTTTGGGCCCATTAGTACCAATTGAGCATTGTGTCACCACAGCCAACCTGAGTATTGTTGCTGACCATGTTCATCCCTTTATGACCACAGTGTACCCATCTTCTGATGGCTACTTCCAGCAGGATAACGTGCCATGTCATAAAGCATGAATCATCTCAGACTGGTTTCTTGAACATGACAATGAGTTCACCGTACTCAAATGGCCTCCACAATCACCAGATCTCAATCCAATAGAGCACCTTTGAGATGGAATGGGAGATTTGCATCATCGATGTGCAGCCGACAAATCTGCAGCACCTGTGTTATGCTATCATATCAATATGCACCAAAATCTTTGAGGAATATTTCCAGTACCTTGTTGAATCTATGGCACGAAGGATTAAGGCAGTTCTGAAGGCAAAAGGGGGTCCAACCCGGTTGTACACTAGTAGGGTGTACCTAATATAGTGGCCGATGAGTGTATGTATGTTATATAACGTTATAACGTTATTCTGGTAGACCTATATGTTTTCATTTGTCTTCTAACATTAATTTAGTTTTAAAAAAATCCTTATTCCAAATCATGCCTTCAGACAATGATACCCCTTTGTTAATTATTTGTTTAAGGTTCTATATTATTTTTATTTTCAGTTGTAAAAACTGATTGAGGAATCATGCTGCCTTCACAAATCTATCTTTTAAATGAGTATTTTTAATAGGAAGCTATACAATATTATATTTGCGCATATACATTAGAAGCCAAATCTGGAGCTTATCTACAAAATAACTTATGATAACGGTCCAAAAACTAGTACACCCAAATTTATATATTATAGAAAAATATTAAATACAAATTTACAAAAGAGGAAAAATCAAGAGAAGCAAAGAAATGGAAAAACTTAATAGAATTTTTTTTTTTTTTTTTGCAATATTTTGCTGGAATTTAACTTTATCTTTCAATTTCTGAATATGTTTGGTGACTAAAATATTATTTTAAAATATCTTTTAATACATCTGTTTTGTTTAAATGCACCAAAGTACATTGCCTATATTTACTGAGAAATAGACACAATTTTCAAATGGGGTGTACTCTATTATGCTGAGCACTGTAGCTGTGGGTAACTAATCACATCGTGGGTAGCTCTGGGTAAAGTTGTTACAATAAATTAGAAAATTGAATAGTTTTAAAATACCTCTAAAGAATCCCTTCTTGTAAAAACAACCAAAAAATACACATGTTCAATTATTTGTCCACCCACTGTAATATATACAGTATTGAACCCATGTGTACACCACATATCCGTATTCATATTTATCCATGCAGAGGAACAGTCAAAACACAACAAAAACAAATTTGCATGTAAATTTTTCACTGTAAATGGACAAAAGGTTTCTGCTTAAAGATTGGGGCTTTCTGTCATCTGTATTGTACTATGCATGCTTTTACACACATATAAACCTGAAAGCACTGACAATATCCCTTTCCAAAGTTTGGTATGTTACAATATTTCAATCCATATAGTTTGACACTATTCCTTTCCAAGGTTTGCCTGCCATCTGCACATTTCTATCATCTCCAGCGGTAACACACCTGAAAGAAACAAAACAGATTAACCATGGGGCTGTTTTATAAAACCAAACATTCTTTCACCACAACATCTGCTCATCTCAGTAACTAAACAAAAGACCAGATAATGTGCAAAACGTTGCAGTCGCTATAGCTAAAGTGAAAAAATACAGTAGACAGAACATAAATATTTAAAGTACTATGTGCTAAATATAGACTTGATTAGATTAATAGTGCACCTGTTTCCACCATACACACACACAGCACTTCTGGATGGATTAAGCACACCAAACTCATTATCATTTAAGCCATTTGTTTTTCGCCAAAGTGACTGCTTTCAAATTGTACACGTTATCAGTATCAGCTAAACCTTCCCATGTTTTAGCCCCATTGAGAAATGTAAATGTTATATTCAAATATTTGCATTTCACAAACTGACTAGGCACTGAGCAGTTCTTCCCTTCAGCTATCAACTTCCTAACTTTAGCACATCCTATTTTTATTGCATCCATCATTTATTGGGCATACGGGAAGAATGATGGAGCTCTGCTCTGAATACGGTTAATGGCTCCTCAATGCAGAACTTCCTGCGCCGACTTGCCTATGGGGTCAACCTTTAATGGTGCGTTGGCTATTCTTTGGCTCCACAATGCAAAGAGTATCTTAAGTGCCATGTAGGACAACAGTTCATAGAAGCATTTGTTCCTCATCAAAGAGAATTTACACAGATACCCCGTAATAGCCTAGGACAACATACTGAAGATAAAGACCCTACCATGTGTCCTAAATTGACGGGTGTCCATAAGAAGCTGCCATTAGTGCTGTAACTCAAAAAGCAATGGCGCAGGGGCCCATAAGCTACTCTAATGGATGTTTCAGCTCAAAGGAATCAAGAGCGTAGCAGCTAGAGATTCTGTATTCACAACATTTCTGCACTTATTTCAACCTTAAGTGGTTTACCTAGCTAGGCCGGCAGCTAGCTCTCTGCAACTCTCTCATAGTCGCCCACTGCAGCTAAGCAGGGCTGCACTCGGTCAGTACCTGGATGGGAGACCACATGGGAAAGCTGGGTTACTGCTGGAAGTGGTGTTAGTGTGGTCAGCAGGGGGTGCCCAACCAGCAGTCTGTGTGGGTCATAATGCCCCAGTATAGTGATGGGACTCTATACTGCTCAGTGAGCGCCGTCTTTTGGATGAGATATTAAAACCGAGGTCCTGACTCTCTGTGGTCTTAAAAATACCAGCATGTCCTTCGAAAAAGAGTAGGGGTTTGACCCCGGCATCCTGGCCAAATCCTCCTAACCATCCCCATACCATAATTGGCTTCATCACTCTGTCTCCTCTTTGCCAATCAGCTGGTGTGTGGTCTGGTGCAATATGGCTGCCGTCGTGTCATCCAGGTGGATGCTGCACACTGGTGGTGGATGAGGAGGTTCTCCCCAATGTGTAAAGCGCTTTGAGTGTCCAGAAAATCGCTATATAAATGTAAGGAATTATTATTATTATTATTACTATTTAGCTGTGGCTCTGAGAGAACAACGTAATGGACCATTATCCAGGGCTGTGTCCGAAACCGCATACTTCCACACTATATAGTACGCTAAAATCAGTAGTATGTCCAAATTCATAGAATTCAAAAATCAGTATGCGAGAAGTACACGGATGGCCTACTACTTCCGATAAGATTCTGAAATGCACATCCCATGCACGCTGCGCTATTCCATGATGCCCTGCAAGAGAATTCATGAATGGGACTGAAGCGACGCAACTGACACAGGAAGGTCACATGACAATGACAAAATGGTGGATGTAGTACATCCAAGTTCCATTCATACTGCTCACATTCATACTGTATAGAATGTATTTTTCTAACGGCCGAGAAGTATGTTTAAATTCAAATGGAGTACTTACTGAGTAGTAGGCAGTTTCGGATGCAGCCCAGGTGAACGCAGGTCAAATCATTCACCCCTTTTTGCTCACAAGTACATGACAATATAAATGCTAAATGACCTTTATCATCTTAAATAATATGTTCATCGTTATAACATTGTTAACATGCAATATGCATTACTAAAATACTGCAACATGAAAGGGACTCTTGGTTTCATTATGACAGAATACTTCATACCAAAACATTTCACTGAAATATCTGTAATTGACTAAATTACAAGGCAAAATTTGTTGAACAAGGCTAGACGAAAGCATAAACAAATGGTAGCATAATGTTGTATAAAGCCCTGTAGCCAGCCTGGTGAACGGGGTGCTTCTTTTTCTAAAAAGTGGACCTTTTTGCAGTTATTTACTTCATTTTCTATTTAATTATGAGGTTTAAATACTGAATTTAGTGACATTTTAAGCACTATTTTAGCTGGATTAGCTTAGCTTATCACTTTTATAACTTTTTGATGTACTAAAAAAATACTCTAAAATAGATTTAGAATAAAGAAATATGAAGTAAAAATACTTATTTTTAAAATACATTTTTTACTTATTTATTACATCATATATAATTTTTATATCATCATAATTTGCCTATTTGAATATTGAACAATAATAATAATAATAATAATAATAATAATATTAATAATAAGGGCGTCACAGTGGCGCAGTGGGTAGCACGATCCCCTCACAGCAAGAAGGTCACTGGTTCAAGCCTCAGCTGGGTCAGTTGGCATTTATGTGTGGAGTTTGTATGTTCTCCTCGTGTTTGCGTGGGTTTTCTTCCGGGTGCTCCGGTTTCCCCCACAGTGATATAGATGAATTGGGTAAGCTAAACTGTCCCTAGTGTATGTGTGTGAATGGGAGTGTGTACGGGTGTTTCTCAGTGATGGGTTGCGACTGGAAGGGCATCTGCTGTGTAAAACATATGCTGGATAAGTTGGTGGTTCATTCCGCTGTGGCAATCCCAGATTAATAAAGGGACTAAGCTGAAAAGAAAATGAATGTATGAACAATATTAATAGTAATAATAATTACGCAGAGCTTATTAATTTATCTTGTAAAAAATACATTTAAAAATCCATGGATAACAGCAACACTATTAAAATTTGGTCTTTTTTTATTTCAAGTATAAGGTCCAGGATTTATAGTAAAAGTTTTTGTAAAATGTTTTCTCTATTTAACAAGAATAAGATTCCGCTTGGTCTGAAAGCCCTTCATGGGTTATTTTTGCAATTTATGATGTCTTAGCTGTCAAAATAGTACAAATGTGCTCATGTATGGGACAAATTCTGCATCTTTGTCAGTGAGAGGTGGGTCTTTCGAACCACCCGAATCCCTCCTGGCTGCAGGCCTGGTATATAAATTATAGTGATACGCATTTTTCTGCATTAGAGTTGAATTCATGTTCAAACTCTGGATCTGAGCAAACAGCACCCCCTTCCGTTTACTTTAATAACTCATGCTGGATAGAAAATTACATGTATAAACATCCATGGTCATGTGCAGAATAACTGAGGGTTGTAAAAAGTCGTAATTATGAAGAAATTATCATTAATTAAAATGTCTAACAAGAGCGTTACGTAACTATGTTTCGTGGACGGATCTTTCAAGTGAACGAATCAAAGTGTTGAACAACTTCTGCAAATTCACGAATCGTTATGGTTCACTACTCTGCACTGACTCATATTCATACCTCTCTACTGTTTAATCAATTTTTTTCACTGCTTTGGTATTTGTATTGGTTTGCAGAAATGCTGAAAAGATTAACCTTGTTGAAGTACACGACGAGGGATAAATTAAGCCAGCCATATCATATCACACATGATTCCTGCAGTAACATACACGGTGCATCTTGCATGATTCAAAAGAATCGAATCACTAAATTAAATAAAATCCCCAACAACAACACGTTGGAAGTTCAAATCTTAAACTAAAAAACAAATATAAATTATTAACTAATCTCATTAATCTTTTCTTGAATAGTCGATATTATTTATTCGATTCCAGCAACTTGCGTCAGTTCCCGACAATGAAGCGTAATCTGTTGTTCCGCACTACATTTCCCAGAATGCGTCGGTAGATGTGCGTCTGGGTGTGAGAGAGAAAGATTAAAATTGGACCATCTGCAGACTTTGATTTAGCATCAATGGTGAGAACCTACTTTGTTTTCCCTAAACAGCCATGCGAGGTTTAGTTTATGCCATCACGTCTTTCGCAGTTGAGCTAGTGGTCTGTTTTACCACGTTACGTAAAGCTAAATCTGGTGTTTTACTAAAGCTGGTCGAAAAACCAACTTCGTCAGCTAGCCAACACAGCTAGCCAGCTCATTCAGGCATGCGAATCATAAGTACATCATCAAACATATCTTCTTTTATGTCTTTTAACAAGTTAATGTGTCGAGTTTAACATGTTATGCGTTTTATTTCCGCTTCGTTTTAGTCTGACGCTCTTAAATGTCCACGTTTTTCGCAATCAGACGCTAACAAAATCTTGGCTGTGTCTCAAAACACAGTGATCTGCCTACTTGATCAGCATGTTTGTGTGTAATTTGTTTGGTTAAACATTCTTAATTATACTGTTTTTAAGGTTTGAAGAAATCTATTAAAGTATTAGTACTGCGTTGTGATTTGTGCTGCTAGCATACAGCCTCCGCTAATGTTTATTCTGACACATAAAAGGCTATGAATTTGTTTTGACGTCGTGTCGGGAAATGTGTCTGTTTTTCTTCACTGCTGGTATTCTGAGTATATTAAAACCCAGAGAGCATCAACCCCTTTTGAATCAATAGCGCTTTTAGATAATGTGTAGGGAAGAATAGACATGGACTCTTGGGAGGCAAGATTTTTGGCAAGTTACATTTAATAAGAAGGTCGTTAAGAAAATCATCATGTCATCTTTCTATTAGTGCATGTTAAATGGTGCTGTGGGATGCTATTCTGATATTTTTCTGTATTTTATCCCAGAAAAGGAAGGGAATCCTCTTCAGAGTAGTTCTTTTATGAAGTGGATATATGTCTGTGTGTGTTTGTATCGTTTATTTTTTCTGTGTATATTAGTGGGATGGGATCTGTTTCAAATATCTTTTCTTAGCAAAAAAAGTGAGATTATTTTACAGAAGACTTCCGCCTTCATTCAGCGTAACAATAGTTTATAGTTACATATTGAAATAAATGACATATTAAATGACTCTTATTACAATTACATTGCTGACCCAAAATACTTAATTGCCATTTTTTATCTTTATGCTTTACCACTCTGCTATTAACCATTAGGTATTGTATTACCCATTTTTCAGCAGCTCTTCTTTTTTCTAATTAAAAATGTTATTATATTCTTATATATTATATTGCATCGTGTTATATCTTAGTACTAGCCATTGGCTGGTATAAGATTCTGACAGTATGATAACCTTGGATAAAAATATCATGGTTTGATGGTACTGTGCTCTAAAATATGTTTATTTCTAATGTCTGGAAAAAACTAAAAATCTTCTGTGGTCTTAATTAGTTTCAAAAACACTGATTTCTTTACAATTTAAATCGGCATCCTAAGATATCTTTTCTGCTGGAGATACTGTCATCCTAAAAAAATCATTTTCAATTCACCTTTATTTGTAGAGTGCTTTTACAATGTAGATTGTGTCAAAGCAGCTTCACATAAAAGGTCATAGTAAATAGGAACAGTGTAGTTCAGTTTGTAGTGTTTAAGTTCAGTTCAGTTTAACTCAGTTCAGTGTGGTTTAACAATCACTACTGAGAGTCCAAACACTGAAGAGCAAAACCAGCTATGCACAGCTCTACAGATCCCAAACCATGCAAGCCAGTGGCGACAGCAAAGAGGGAAAAAAAACTTCACTAAAAAACAAAAAAAGAAAGCGTAAATAAAAAAAATCTTATATACATACCTTAGGAACTAATTTTGGCGGTTTTAAAAGCGTGACTTGTCCAAACCGCGGTATACCTTGAAAACGGTTTTCGTCCCATGCCTACTTAGTGGTGAAAATGTAGCAATATACATATTCTGATGTGTACTAAGCCATTTTATTTCTATTAAAGTTATTTTAAACATTTACAAAGACACTTTATTTGCAATTACCATGTTTGAATGTTTCTGGAATAGTTTTTTAAATGTCTTTGACTTGTGTATTACATACAATGGTTCTTTGGATAAAAGGAGATTTGTTTAATTATTGACTATTTCCAGCATTATGGACGTGACATTTGCAGTAAAAACTCAACACATAAATTCACAGAGAAAGTATATGTTAACACTATATTGAAGTGTGTTTATATTTTCCAGAACAACTAAGTACAGAGTTATGGGATCAGAAAAATATCAATGAATTAAATGAAGATATTAAACGTGTTATGGATGTGACCAAAGAAGTCAGCGAGTTTACATATACAACATGCTTTGTTGAAATACTGTGAATTAAACTGCACAACCCCAAAGAAATAATGATAATCAAAAGGATAAGAGTCAGCTCACTACAGAACAGAAGTGATTGAACAATTTTGCATTTATGAGGAAAAAGCTTGGGTTATGGATGTGACATCTCTCCGTTTTGGATGTGACAGGTGGGAAATTGCCTCTTGTGTCACTTTGCTAAATCAAATATAATAGTTTGAAAACATTGACAGAGATATTTTTGACTATTTCTAAATTACTGTAAAATACTTGCTAACACAAAAACCTAAAAAAAACAAAAACTGTTTCCGTATTTTGGTGAAAACTTTTGTCATGGCAAGGTGGACATTTGCATTAAATTACTCAATTGTTTTTCATTATTGATCAAAGTGTCAATACAATTGTGTTTTACGTCAAAAATATAAAAGCTTAATATACATTTTGTGTGGTTTAATCATAGTGCCTTGCACAATTAATATTGTATGTAGTAAAATCTGTCATGGTGGGGTGTTTGATTTTGTGCTGATTTCACTAGTTTGTGTTGTTTTTAAACAGGTTGCACTTTTTATTGTCTTTTTAAATTGAATTTATTGTCAGCTTCAGTGTCAGCCAGTTTGCATTGTATGTTTATTGTTAGTGAGAGATCTTGTTTTTAATTATTTTCCCCTTATTCACAGGCTACAGCAGGCGTTTTGTTCAATGCTTTGCTGTATTATGAGCATTAGTAAACCATCGCGCTTTGACTGATTCTCAGGAGGATCCGTGGCAAGTGCCACTACCACTGTACCTTCACCTGACATCTAAAACCAGGTAGTGTGATATGAATTGTCAGCTATTGTGTTATTTAAAGAATTTAGTAGTAAAAACGACTTCTTATATACTCATCTGTGTACAGGCCGAAATGGATGCTAGTTTTGCATCCACGTTTCCAGCAGTCCCACAGGTAGCAAAAGGTCAGTATTAACTGTTAGACCACATGACTCATATTAGAGGCTGTAAAATGCTCATGTTAAACTTTGGCATGCAAATACTAACATTACAAGTGGTCCTCTGTGAATCTAAGTGTTTGAAGAAATGTATTAAACTGCTGTTTTGAAATTCTATGAAAACAAAGAGTTTCAAATAGACTTTTGCATGTATTGTACATCAGATCGCTATAAAAGCAATACTGATGCTGAAAATGACATGGATCAGCATTGATTGGACCGAAATCCGCGTGACTGTTTGCCTAGCAACAGGGCTCAATCAGCTTGTAACCGTGCTCTTTCATTTCAGCGGAAACTAATTACAAGCAGCATCGTAGGACCCCTTCAACCTCCAGCACTCTGACCTACTCCACTCGTGACGACGACGATGGCATGGTAATCATCACATCTCTTTTCAAAGCAGCCAATCACATTTACATATTGAGGGATGGAAATCAGAAACCTCGCAATTTTGTCATTGACATGCATCAAAGCCAGCAGATAGTTTGAAGAAGGATTTTGCAGAATTATACTTTTGTCTTATTGCATGGAATGTTCATAAGTGACTGTGTATACTTTCATAACTTTATTATTATCATTTATAACTCTTTGTAATAGAGCTGCACAGTATATCATTTCAGAATCAACATTGCAATTTGAGAATCTGTAATAGTCACATCACAGGATTTCAGGCAATTTCTAGTGAATTTAAACCATTTGGACACAAGTATATTTTTTTGCCACTTTAACAAAGACTAGTGTTTAATTAGTTATACAATGAATACTATACCATGTTGTTTTACATTGAATTATTGAATTTCTGTTGTCAATACTGTTAGACTCCACCAAAAAGCATAAAGCGCTGTTTATTTATTTTTTTATATATATATTCTTTTTTCTTTGTTCTATTTTTTCATCTGTGCTTTAATTTATTTTAATTTGCATATATTTTTGTGCCTTTTTTGCAGATGCACTTCCTAAAAAATCATCCCAATCAATGTAAAATTAAGGGCATACTACTCACGCATACTACAGTGGCCTTGAACCATGTCAAATCGCGATGGTCTCCCCTCTCCCCCCATGCCTGCACTCACACTGCATTTTTTTAAAATTATAATGTTTATTTGGTCATTTATTTATTTTTTTATTAACATATGCTCAAGAACTGCCTTCCAGGATGCAGCACGCTTGCGTCATCAATGATGCGACTGTTCAGTTTAACAGAAGAGAAGCGCTCTTGCTCAGCTCAGTGGAGATTTGTTAAATCGTTTTGTATCATTTTAGTCGTTTGGGATGCAGTGACCCAGTCAAATATTCTGCCAGACAGATCCACAAGTTTAGACGCTCGTAAATTACTGCGCACAAGTTTGCTTAAGGTGCAGTTGTCGTGCAGCTAGGGGGCTTGGGTCTTCAATAAACTGTATCAGTTCGCGTTCATTGAAAAGTAAGAGTAACTAATAAATCCATATCAAACAGTCCCTTAAAAGTGACATTGCGTCTTCAGTTTCGGGCTCAGGCACGCTTTGCACTCAAGTGTACCGCGCCAAAGCCCAACCAAACCATGCTTTGGCACACCTCTTTCAGTTCAATTCGGAGCACTCACACTTGTCAAATGAATCACAGAATGCGCCCGGGCATGGTTCGGATAGCTTAGTGTGAGTGCACCATAAGAATTCTTTCCAAACCAAAATATTTATCACAGTAAAACTAAATATTGTAATGTCAGTTTTTTCCAATATCATGCAGCCCTACTTTATAGCCACAGCTCCAATAATCAAATAGATGTAGACCAGGGTGTAAAACTGATCTTTGACAAATTGACATTGACAAATGTCTTCTTGTGGAGGCTGAAATATCATTTTTTTAAACTTTAGTTTGCTCTTTTATATTAATAATAACCACTCTTACTGTTATTGTCTGCAATACTAACCCAACGGGGGTTGGTTTAGACCTGTTGTGGGGAAAAAAGGCTTTGAGTAATTCACTGACTTACTCAGTCAAACTTCAAAATGACAGATTTGTTTTTAATAGAATGAAGCAAGAGACTGTTTTTATCAACGGATCGTTAGCCCTGTCACAATAATCAATATATCGACTTGTCGTGCAGCACAAGGAGATAAGCTCAATTATTTTTGCCGTTGAAAAATATTTACAAAATCTCAAGTAACGTTAAAGCCATTTTACATTGACATTTACATTCTACCTCACTGGTGTCAGAGTTTATAACTGGACATTTGCCTAATAGGAGATTTAATAGTATATATAATAGGGCATTTACCTTTTTAATATCAAATGATAGAATCTAAAAAACCTTAAGAATGAGTAATTTAATGTGATTATGGCTATTTTCATTATTATGCTGTTAAATAATTGTTATGTAGTCAGTGGCATAAAATGATCTCAAAATAACAATAATATTGCTTATCTCACCAATATCTGTGACAATATATCACACAGCAAAAATTCATGACATGCCTATGGATCGTTGAATCGCTGACTGACTTGATTTGTTCAGAAGCAGGTCAATTTAGGAACTAAACATTAGTGTTTCTCTGAGATTCCCTTCTGGCAATGCACAGCATTTGTAATTCAGATGTTGTCAATCTTATTTAAAGTTTTATTGTGAGTCAGAAAACTTTAAAGTGCTTTACTCCTGTCAGTCATTTTCTGCATTCAGGTAAGCCTCTATTTTGAAAGAGAGTAGTTGGTGTAGTTGTTTACTAAATTGTCAAAGCTATTGTTAATTTGACACTTGTGTTTCCTGTTTTCAGTGCTGTTAAAAGTATCTGTGCAAGGCAGGGTTTTTAAAAAAGGGGGGCATGCCTTATTCAGAGTTCACACTGTATGATTATAATGCCAATTCTTTTACTCGGTTTTGTGAAATCGCTGACAAAGGTTTCCATTCACATGAGTGACAGTCACACAGTGTGAATTATCAGACACATTTGGCGAGAATCACATGGATGTGTTACAGATGTATTTGGCATGCTAAATAAGTGGACCTGTCTGTGAGCACAAAATCAGGAATCATGGCTTCAGCTAAGAGAAAGACTTCTTCTTAGTCCATTTGGACCCAGTACATGGAGGAAGGTCTGTTTGGTGTTTCGTCTGACTCGTATCACAACAGGGGATACTATTTCCAGTCTTGCACAAGAATTCTGCTTTCAAGTGAGATTATTTCCTTATAACTTCTGTTTCACAGTTGGTACACCGGAAGGAGTTGTTGGGCAATTCATAATGTAATAAAATCATGCAATATGCTGAACGCTACCCCAGGTAGTCATGCAGTGTGAAAAACGTGATATGACAACATCATGCAGTGTGAACTTTTTGTATTGCTCAGGGAGATTAAATTACTCATACTTGTAACATGATTATTCCCAGACCTTTCTGTGACGTGCCAAATAATGAAAATCTGGATATACTTATCAGAATAATAAGAGTTCAGTACATAAAAATGACATACTTTCAGCCTCAAACACCAATGCTTCCTTGTTCTCAGGTAACTCCCATGAGTGGAAAAAATGCCAATCGGAGCAAAAAACAGACTGTTATGTTGCAATCTGAATTAATGTGCATGTCCTGGGCTTTAAACACTTACAGTTTTAGTGTATGTCCATACGTGATCACCATTTAATTATGTAGCCTTAAAGGTTTTTTAGAAATATGAACGTTGCATATTGTTAAATACATAACAAAAGTCAAACTAAAACAGTTTGTTATTTCCTAAACACTATGGCAGTAAAAAAGATTCATGTAATTTTCATGTTATTTTGTGTAGGTATAGAGTTATTTTAAATGCTAACTGCAGATCCATCAGTGACGAAACACAAAATGAAATTTAAAAACTAGTGCAAGGGAAACATTGTTATAAAAGAGCTTTATCATTTTAATGAATGGAGAACTTTGTAATGTAATATTGTGGACAGTCTGTCCCACTATTGTATCAGAATTTGTGTTCACAAAATAGTTGTTGTGGCTATTGTGAAAGTTACTTTAGCAAAGGTTGAAGCAATCTGTTTACTCATTAGTAAGAGACCAGTAACTGACCAGAGCATGTAAAATAACCTTCTTCCTGGAATACAACCAGATGTCAATCAAAAAACGTTTTTTGAGGTATTCATAATATACAGCTGAGGGTAAAATTGTTAGCTGTCCTGTGAAATTTTTATTCTTTTAAAAAGTTTTTCCAAAGTGGTGTTTAACACAGGAGGTACATTTCCACAGTATTTCCCATAACATTTTCTTCTGGACCAAATGAAATTTGTTTACCTTTGGCTAGAATAAAAAGTTTTTAAGTTGGTTTAAAAATATGTATAATAAGGTCAATATTATTAGCCCTTTTAAAAAATATATTATTTGTCTATAGAATCACTGTTGTCCAATGACTTGCCTAATTAACCTAATGTGCTTAGTTAACCTAATTAATCTAGTTAAGCCTTTAATTTGGACTTTAAGCTGAACATTGTATCTTGCGAAATAACTAGAAAAATATTATGTTCTGCCATCATGGCAAAAGCAAAAGAAACTAGTTATAAGAAATTGGCTATTAAAACCATTGTGCTTGAAAATGGATGAAAAAAGTCTCTGTTATACTGTACTTAGGAAATATTTGAAAAAGATTGAAAATTTTACAGGAAAGCTAATCATTTTGACTTCAACTGAATACATTATCAGTGCTTCCCACACATAGACTTTACTTGGACGGGCTGCCAAAGTATATTTAATGACACTTTTTTTATACTATTATTATCATCCTTTTACTTTTTTTTTTTTTTGTATCCGCCCAATATAAACAAACATCTCCGAGCGATTAAGTAGTGGAAAATCTTCTCTCCATTACCCATTTCATACAGCTCATTCTCTGTGCGCGAGAACTGTCAACAGTCTGCAGACCCACAGAGACCCGCACCTTTTTGCGTCCAGCCAGGGTTTCTAAATCTACTAAAATGTTTGGGTTTTGCTTTCGTTTTCTAAGCTGTCGTTAATTTTATGTGCACAGCTGCGAGAGCAAGAGAGACATTGAATAAATAATTCTTTAATCTAAATAACTCAGAAAAAATTTACTAAATTGGTTTCAGATTATTTGTTCACCATTAGAAATGGGTAACTCATTTGTCTTATTTAAATCTACTCGTTTTATTTTTGTAATTATTATAATTTTTAGATAAATGGTCTGTTTTTATTCCTTTTTCTGTCATTTATTTCTCATTTACTGTTTATTTTATTAATTTGATGATGTCAGTAGACATATTTTATACATCTAAAATGCTTTGGCACTACTGTACAAAATGTCATGCCAAAAACGCAACATGAACTTGAATAAGAGGTAGAAGTAGATTTGACCTGTCAGTGGGTGCACATGGCTCCTCAATAGCATAAAGAGAAATAGTGGACTTTTAAAAATTTATTTCGACAAATTTATTTATTTTTTAACTTTAAACCATTGAAAAAAAAAAGATATCCAGATAAAAAGATAGCCATTGAAAAACAGATAATGTTAAAAAATAGTGTCACAAAATCAATTTATGTTTTGTTTGTCGCATATTGTTAACTATTTATGTGCTGTGGGCAAAAGGTGCGTTTTTAATCCGATACCATCACAAGTGTATTTCAAACCTGTGGGAAGCACTGCATTTGTATATGTATGTATGTATTTATGTATGTATGTATATGTGTATATATATGTATATGTAAATGTATGTATGTATGTATGTATGTATGTATGTGTGTATATGTATATGTGTACAATATTACAAATAAACAGTCTCTCTCCCTACAGCCACCCATCAGTACCCCTCGCCGCTCAGACTCTGCCATCTCCGTTCGCTCGCTGCATTCTGAATCCAACATGTCACTACGCTCCACCTTCTCCCTGCACGAGGAAGAGGAAGACACGGTGAGTGTCAGCAATATTCTGTTTCCTCTTCACATGTTGATCCAGCACTGTGACGCAAATGCTGACAGACATACACCTGTTCTCAGCAGGAGATTTGACTCCCTGTGTCTCTCGCCTTCCCTCTCTTTTCCTACCCAGGAGCCGCAGGTGTTTGCGGAGCAGCCCTCAGTCAAGCTTTGTTGCCAGCTGTGCTGCAGTGTGTTCAAGGACCCGGTCATCACCACCTGTGGAGTGAGTCAGCCATTCCTCCCCTCACCTCTCTCCCTCGGGATAGAGCTGTCTGTCATGATCTGGTTCCAGGTCATGTATTGATTTCCTGTCAGCTTGGGCCGTGAACAGCACGCCTCATTGACCTGTTTCCTACTGCTACATCAGGCTGTTGAACAAGTGTTTGTTGAGAGATGGTTTGCACTTAAAATAGCTGACTGGATGAAAATGTACAAATGCGCTCTTGTTGACTCTCACTGTGCTTGTTTCTCTTCCTCTGTCACTTCAGCACACATTCTGCAGGCGATGTGCCTTGACCTCAGGTAAGCAAAGCATTTTTAATCTAAGCATTTGTCTTGTTTTCACCTTTCCCACATTTTCTGCTAGAAGGGAGGAAGTGCAGAGAGGGCTCAGCACAATTTAGTCAGATACAGGAAATAATGACTTTTTAAATTGGTTGAAATATCAGTCAGTTTACCAGTAACTGTGTGGACCTTAGATGGGTTAGAAGCCATATTGTGTGTGTGTATATGTGTGTGTGTGTATATATATATATATATATATATATATATATATATATATATATATATATCTATATATATATATATATATATATATATATATATATATATATAAGCAGTAAAAACAAGGTTGTAAGGGACTGACTTGCACGGACTGTATAAAGCTACACCAAATTTTCACTAATTGGGTTTAAAATAATGAAAGATCAGTTGTTATAGTAATATATATTATGCAATATATAATATATTGAGCAACTTAAAGAGATGAGTAATTCATTCACAAAAAGGTTTCATAATGATAACATGCATACTACCATGAAGAATGAACAATAATTTTTATTATTATTCTTAGCATTTATTAATCAGTTTATCTCTTACGAATGCATTATTAAAATCCAAAGTTTTTCTAGTTAACATTAGTTAAGACTATTACTATTCTAAAGAATTATTTCATATAAAATCTAATGTAAATATTTTATATATATATATATATATATATATATATATATATATATATATATATATATATATATATATATATATATATATATATATATATATATATATATATATATATATATATTTATTAGGGGTGTAACGGATCACAAACCACAGTTGGGAACCCGTGGATTAATAACTTTTTTTTTTGAACATGTAGGTTAATCCTACATTTATAACGATTGCTGAGAGATCGCCTCCCGCACCATTCAAATCACGTGTATGAAAGCATTTTGGCTTCCGTGTTAAATATAATGATAACAGAAAAAGTTGTGGTGTGACTTACCTAAATGCTTTCTTAGGTTAATAATTAAAGGTGTTTTCTGTCACTGTTTGTTTAGCCTGCATTAATGCATTCAGTGTAAAGCTACACATAAACATTAAAAGATTATGATCTCAATTCAAACCCACACAACATTAATGATAAATGATAATGATTTGCAAATGTTTATCAATCCTTCGAAAGCGCTGGGTTTAAATCTGTGTGTGATCGAGAGCGATTCAGTTTTTACCCTTTTTTCAGTTAGTTACTAACAATTAAATAGCACAGAAGAACTGGGAGAGCAGTTTACAGTTCAGAAATAAACACTGATGTTTATGTTAAAGAATAAAATCACAGATTAATGGAATTTGACACTGGTAAATGTTGTAGCAATTACATTGTGTAACCAATAGGTGGCGACAAACAACCATCAAAATTATGTCATTGAATAGGTTTTCTGAAATGATCCATCTACAATGAACTTTTATGTGTGAATTGTTGAATCATTTATCGAAAATAAATATGATGTTGAATTTCTATATTTAACATTATCAGCAAGAGTAGAAAATTTCATTTTTTTTATATTGAATGTTTTGCTTTTTTCAGCTTGTTCTTTTTTGATTTTTATGTTTAATAAAATTACAGGTTTTAAGTTATGTTTGTTAAAAACAATAGTTTTTACCATAATATTTCTGTATATATGGATATATGGAAAACAATTAACATTTGTCGTCTCCTTTTTTTCTGATCCAAAAAATGGTCCCATCCGAGACTCAAAAGTGTGTGATCATAGTGTGATCCGAACCAAAATATTTGTGATCAGTTACACCACTAATATATATTTATATATACATTTGTGAGTGTGTGCGTTATTACGTATTATATTTATCTTTTTTTAAATTTAATAATGATTGTAATAATTTCAAGCTACAACAGAAAACATGAATAAGAAGATGGGATCTGAATGCGTTCACACACACTTTTGACTATTTGTGGGTTCAAAAAGTGCTGTCATTGAGAGGAGTGGCTAATTGCAGGTTTCTATCTCTGTTCCTCTTTCATTTCCTGTCCATGCTGAATGTTTCTTTTCATGCTGTTAGTTTGAGTCATGTTATGAATATAACATTTGTCTTTCTTTTATTTTCTCCCCAATAATCCATGCTTCTACAGAGAAATGCCCGGTGGATAATTCGAAGCTCACAGTGGTAGTGAATAACATAGCAGTGGCTGAGCAAATCGGAGAGCTTTTCATCCACTGCAAGTACGGTTGTCGTCCAGCTGCCTCGGGCAAGTCTGGTGCCTATGAGGTCGACCCACTTGGCTGTCCTTTCACCATCAAGCTCAGCACCAGAAAGTGAGTACACAGGTTCACTGGCTTTCGCAATATCGGCGTTTGATTGCAACATCCCCGTGAGTCAGTGAAAGGGAGTGTAATAACTCTGGAATGCGTTTGACAGAGATCATGAAGTAAGCTGTGACTACAGACCTGTTCGCTGTCCCAACAACCCCAACTGCCCTCCATTGCTCACTATGAACCTAGAGGCCCATCTGAAAGAATGTGAACACATCAAGTGCCCTCATTCTAAATATGGGTATGCAGATTTAGAAAAGCTACTATTGGTAGCTACTATACATATGAAACAGAATCAATAATATAAAACAACCTTGAATTCACCTACGCTGAATTTTTCTTGCAGTTGCACCTTCATCGGGAATCAGGACACATACGAAACTCACCTGGAGGTGTGTAAGTTTGAGGGGCTGAAGGAGTTTCTTCAGCAGACGGACGACAGATTCCATGAGATGCAGGTGACACTGGCGCAAAAGGACCAGGACATCTCGTTCCTGCGCTCAATGCTTGGTAAACTCTCAGAGAAGCTGGACCAGCTTGAGAAGAACTTGGAACTCAAGTTCGGTGAGGACATGGAGCTAGCTGTTAGCCGCTTGTTGTTTGTAAGCCAAAAGGCGCATTAGTGTTCAATTTGCTGGTCTTTTTTTGTGCTAATGTGGCAGATGTGCTGGATGAGAATCAGAGCAAGCTCAGTGAAGATCTGATGGAGTTCAGGCGAGATGCTTCCATGCTGAACGTAGGTCTATTTTCGCTCTGGGTTTTAGCAAAGTAAGATGTACAGCTGCAATGTATTAGCTTTCTAACACATCTCTCCTTTTGCAGGATGAACTGTCTCACATCAATGCCAGGCTCAATATGGGAATACTGGGCTGTAAGTGTCCTCATTTTCTCCTTTTTAATCTCAGTTTCTGTGAATGTAGGAATATATTGAACAGGGTTCCCTCGGGTCATTTCAGTCAGGGAATATTATGTTTGTTTTTTCAAAGTCAGAAAATTGCAGGGATTTTTGTTGATCATCTTGAAGTTTGCATCCCGTTTATCAAAATGTCTTTTTTTTCATGCTGTTTCTCTATCTATTGTTAAGGTTAGGCTATTTTTCACTGCCATTTTAGTCCTTCCCTACTTGGCAGGCAAAAAAATGCAATCACCAGGCTGTTGAAATAGTCAGTGGTTTTTTTTTTGTCTACTCAGTGCTCAACCAGTGCCTCTTGTTTTTTGCGTAAAAAAAAAAATTGCAGCCTAAAATTGCTGACATTGCTTTGACTTTTCTAAATCTACAGTATTTACACCATTTTGTGTGTTGTTTTGCTGTGAAAATATACACATTTTAACATTTTTATTTTTTACACCTTATTTTGACCTTATGAAGCATTGGCCTTTGTTGTCTATGACAGCTTGAGTTATCTCACACCACATGAGCACTTTCCATGCGTGAATATAGTGTTATTTAAATATAAAACAATGGAGATGGTGTGGAAATCTGCATAAATTAAAACAAATTGCAAGCAGCTCTAAATTTAGCTTCATTTGCTTGATTTTGCATTAAATTCAGCAATCGCAGACCAACACAGTTCTGCTGAGCACAAATGCTGCCTGTTTTTCTATTCTCTTCAAATTCATCTTTTTAGTCAGTGAAAGTCAGGGAATTTGTCATTGGGCTTAGAGCGGGAACCCTGATTGAAGCATATCATCATCTGACTCTAATGAATTGTTTTGCAGCCTACGACCCCCAGCAGATCTTCAAATGTAAGGGTACTTTTGTGGGCCACCAGGGTCCGGTGTGGTGCCTGTGTGTTTATTCGACAGGCGATCTTCTTTTTAGTGGGTCATCAGACAAATCCATCAAGGTAATTTCACCTGCTGTCCTTGGTTAGTGTGTAACCTTCTCTATACAGATAAATCATCTGTGCTCTACACAGGTTTGGGACACGTGCACCACATACAAGTGCCAGAAGACCCTCGAAGGCCATGATGGCATTGTTTTGGCGTTGTGCATTCAGGGGTAAGCTTTTTGAATTAAGACTTTTAGTGATTTCAAACACAGGGTTCCTGAGTTTGATTTAATCATTTCCAGGTCTGGAAAAGTATGTAAAAAAAAATCAAAGCATGAAATTTTAATTCCGTTTCCATACTTTTATTTACAGTTTTCTAAAATGAAAAACTATGGAATAAAATCACTGTCATAAATATTTCGTGCGTAAATAAAATTCACGCATCCGTAATTATAAAATCGTAAAGGAAAACGAAGCATAGTACGAATCAAACAGCGACACTCCACTGTCAAAATTACGTCACCGCTGTCACAGGCATTAATAAACAAGCGAGAGTCATCGGTCACAACGGCGCGCCTGCTGTACACTCGAGCTCACACACACCGTCTCAGGTAAGATTTCTGTTATTCCCTCTTTCAGAAATGTCCGTCATGAGCTATAATAAAGGTTGAGACTTAATGAGCTCCAATTTCGCTGTGTTTCTTAGACATTTTACAGAATCAAAATTAAGAACGGGCCGAGGATAGAGAGCTAGCATAATGTCAGTTAACGTTACAGGCAGCGAGCGCAGAGTTTCTCAGTGAATCACTAAAGTACAGTAAATTCTATAAATATAGTATTTCTCATATACAAAAAGACAAAATGTAATATCTGTGTCTGTTCTAATCGCAAATTTTAAAATTGTACCCTCGTAAAATTACGAGTACGCTTCGTTTTCCTTTACGATTTTATAATTACGGATGCGTGAATTTTATTTACGCACAAAATATTTATGACAGTGATTTTATTCCATAAAAACTTTCTAATTATGATCGTTGTACCATTGGGCTGTGTGATTTATTGAAAATGAATCGCAATCGCAATTTGAAAGATTTGTGTATCACAAGAGGCTGCGATATAAAATGCCTGTATTATTAAATTTCCCCCACCCAGGGGAAATGCATGACTGCCGTCTGTGTGTCACAGTCTTACTAGCCAATTGAGTGAGCACACTTTCGTTTTTGCGCAATCAGTATTATGCAACTGAACAATGTGGAACACCCATAATAATAATAAAAAAGAAAACAAACAGGAAAGCTGCTGCTTCAGAAGCATTAATGAACAAATTAATATCAAAGATAAACAGCATTGGTAATATGGGAACATTTTGCTTTCAAAGTCACAAACACTAAACAAAAACAGGTTATTTTTAGGAGCTGTCACAGAATTGTTGCCATGGCTTAAAGATTATTGAACTGAAGCTTGACTACAAAATTAAATCTCAATCGCAAAATCTGTTTAAAAAAAACGCCATTAGATATTTTCCCCAAATCGCACTGCCTTATTGTACAATAATATTCATAATTACATAATAAGGAGGACCAGGCTCACAGTTCTGCCAACAGATTACTCTGGATCTGCTGGAGGTACTAGTTGGTCTAGCCTTTAAATGACTATATGTGTAGCTAAAGGTCTAGAAAGGAGACAAACCTTAACAAATGGTCATCAGATACATTCAGGGATGCTTTTAGCATTTTAACAATTTCATAGCGTTGCTTTTTCTCAATTTCATTGCTTTTCTCTATTTACTGTTATCTTTGATATTTCAAAGTGTTTTAGTGTTATAAATTATAATAAATAAGATGTGCATTTCCAATTTACAAAATGTATAAATTTGGCTTCCTGGACTTGAACATCTGCATCATAGCAAAATAAGCAAAAGCTTGTGTAGGTTAAAGGTTGTGTATTCTATGGAAGGGCAGATCAGACCTACTTGGAATACAACATACTTGTTAGCAGTTTCATTTTTAAAATGTTCATCAGATGTTATTTATGGACAAAGTTTTTTTTAACTACTGCACTTGATTCATCAATGCAGATTGTTACAGAGAAATGTTTCTCATTCTTACATTGAAGCCTGAGTTCTACTGACAGAGTCAAATGAGTGTATTATAGGTAATGGCCTAAATTAACAGTCATCAAGTACAAAATAAACATTGACGTTAACAAGTATAAGAAGTATATAAACTGTTGACAAATGTTACGCACAATTTAGCTTTTAAGAGAATAATTAATGTTCTAACTTGCTTTACAAATAATAGTTATATAATTATGTAATCTGATCAACTGCACTGATTTGTATGTGGACACGATAACAGTGTTTTTAGAATGGCACACAGTCACCTGTCATGTGCATTTTAAAAAGCCCCAAACAAAAAGCTCTGTGAAAAAAAAAAAAACAGAATAGAAAAAACAACCATAAAGTGCAGTTTTAGGCTCTGGTTACTGCTGTAATAAAAAATGAAAATAGTTTTATCAAAGCAAAAAGGTTGCAAATGTGTTTCATGTTGTCTTTAAGTGGACAAAGGAGCTTACATATTCTTGCACTCTTTTTTTCTGCAGGAACAAGCTGTATAGTGGCTCGGCTGATTGTACAATCATCGTGAGTGTCCCTGAAGTGCATTTATAAGAGGAATTAAACCACTGATTTGGCCAGTGACTGATACACATATTCACTTGCTCTTCCTCAGGTTTGGGATATCCAGACCCTGCAGAAAGTGAACACCATCCGGGCACACGACAACCCTGTGTGCACTCTAGTGTCCTCACACAACATGCTCTTCAGCGGCTCTCTCAAAGCCATTAAGGT
This sequence comes from Danio aesculapii, assembly GCF_903798145.1. Classification (NCBI taxonomy): domain Eukaryota; kingdom Metazoa; phylum Chordata; class Actinopteri; order Cypriniformes; family Danionidae; genus Danio; species Danio aesculapii. Next base: position 34,889,415 of record NC_079437.1, read on the forward strand.
CAGTATCGTCTGTTGTAGAGATGATGTGCACGTCTGCAAACACAAGCCCAATCAAGCAGCTAACATTGAGCATCATTCTGCCCCATTTGGCGATGTGCGTGTTAGCTCTATAAACCTCTCTCTTTTGAAATTTGGCTGACAATTAATTGTGTTACAGACAATAATTGTCTATATTATGTTATGCTTTTTGTATATATAGCTATATAAATATATATAATTTTTTAAAAATAATATACATATTTTATATAGACTGTAAACATGGTACATAAACAATTGGACAGCTAAGTCTTGTTGTCTTATGGGAGTTTTATGGGGCAAATTTGCTACTGAAGAGCTACATTAAATACTTTAAATTCCATTTTTGCTTGCAAGTAGTTACTGAAAAATAAAGTTAAACCACAGCTGTTAGAAAAGAAATGTTGTACAAATGCAAGTCATACAAATTTCTCTCCTTCTGTCTTTGTCTGTCTGTCTCACTCACTAATTAATTTAAAGATATACAGACTTGCTAAATAACCAATTAAAATAGGTTGTTTTCAGGGATGGTTCACCTAATGAGTTAAGCGATGAGTGACGCAGACACTGAAAAATTTTGCTTTCTCGTGTGCACTCACCGCTTGTCTATATCTGAAATAACAAACTTTTTGAGCTGATGATAAAACGTGCACGTTATTATTGAAGTGCTTCTGACAAACGGACAAACGCCAGAGTGAAGCGCGGAAAAACAAAGAAGCAAATTATTCTTTCAGCAACCTGAAACATAAACTTCTATATTTAATTATTATCATCACCTTTTGGACTTAACTCGGAATGACAGAATTACTTTCTAACAGAGGTTACATGTGCTGGTGAAGATTAAAGATGCAAATGAGAGGTTTGCTGAGTTTTCCTGTAATTGGTAACATCGGAGACTGTAAGGGTCTGCATCTGTATACAATTGAAGTCAAAATTAAAAGCACCCCTTTGAATTTTTTTTTCTTTTTTAAAATTTTTCCCAAATGATGTTTAACAGAGCAAGGAAATTTTCACTGTAAGTAAGTCTTATTTGTTTTATTTCGGCTTGAATAAAAGCAGTTTTAAATTTTTTTAAACACCATTTTAAGATCAAAATTATTAGCCTCTTTAACCTATATATTTTTTTGATAGTCAACAGAACAAACCATGGTTATAACTTGCCTAATTACACTAACCTGCCTAGTTAACCTAGTTAAGCCTTTAAATGTCACTTTAAGCTGTATAGAAGTATGTTGAAAAAATTTCTAGTAGAATAATATGTACTTTAATCTTGGCAAAGATAATATAAATCTGTTATTAGAAATGAGCTATTAAAACTATTATGTTTAGAAAATGATCTTCTGTCCGTTAAACAGAAATTGGGGAAAAAATAAACGGGGCTAAAAAAGTAGGGGGCTGATAATTCTGACTTCAACTGTATGTTGCATTTATTTATTTATTTTATATAATTGCAGATGTTACAGTAGGCTAACTTTGATCTACAGTTATAAACAAATCATCTTCATAGAAAGGTTAGTAATGAACTTTTATACACAAGTATTTGTGTATAAAACATCTGTTTTTTTTTTTTTTTTAGAGAAGTGCTTCTCATATGATATGTGACCGGCCAGTACAGCTTTACTTTGACATTTCCTCGAGCAAGAATGATGTAAACTTTCTGTTGTACACCATACCCACCAAAAGGGTACCATTGGTGTTTTGGCAGTGCAAACGCAAGCCTGATAAAGCATCTGCATCGCGGTGCATCAAAGAAACAATACATTTTTACACCCTTAACAATCAGCCAGCATTCTTTGGAATAAATTTTGTGTTCAACAGAAGAAACATGATTCATTTTTGGATAAACAATCACTTTAACTTGTCAATGCATATTTTACTTGTAAATGACCAATACCGCTGCTATATTGTGCATAAGCTTAAGCTATCAAGGGTATCTATCCAAATATCCATGGGGTCTCCATCAATGCTCTCAACCCCCTGCAAAGTGTTTAAGAATTTGAAAGTGAAACTAAAAGTGCATGCTCGTTTAAATCAATGTCTACATATTTTGGTTTATATGCCTTCTATAGGGATTGCAACAATTGCAGTCACCCGAAATGACCACGGATAGTTTAGATTATTAATATTAGATGGATCTTTAACAATCGCACAATGTTTTCCTTAATATGCTGTAGAGGATTGGATCCGATCTCCAGCAGAGAACGAAGAAGCACAGAGTTTAAGCAGAATAAGATGCTCTTGGCTGTGCGAGTGCGTCTGAAGAGCTCACGCTGTGCTCGTATCACCATGGTTATGTGTGGGAGGATTGAGGGAGCGGAGGCTCAACTGCAGAATGAGCTCATCTCTCGGGGAATTTCCAGCTTACCAATTCACAGTGTGCTTGAACATCTCTCTCTCTGTCTTTGTAGGTGTGGGATATTGTTGGCACAGAGCTGAAGCTAAAGAAGGAGCTGACTGGTTTAAATCACTGGGTTCGAGCTCTGGTTGCTTCTCAGAATCATCTTTACAGTGGATCTTATCAAACCATAAAGGTTAGGAGTGTTAAACTTTGAACGGTTTGAATACAAAACAGGCCTTTAAGTTGCTTCAGGATCTCCAAGATTTCATCATAGAGGACTGTATGCTGGTTATTGAATAATTAGGTTGTTTTCACATACAGTATTGAACATGAGTTTACGTATCCCTTATTTTTAAAAGATCTAGTAAGTTGAGTTTTATGCCTCTGATAATTCATAAAAAATACAGACTTCAGAAAAAAATAAATGGGCAAAGCAGACTTTCTTTAAATAAACAAATCAATCAATCAATCAATCAGTCAAAATAAAAGTCACTGCTGTTGTTAAACCATGTTAAAGTATGTATAAATTGTTTAGGTTTTATGAGTTAAAGTGTGCTTTTTATTGAATTTTTTACAACCTGTATATAATGTTCATGTGACATCCATTTGTAAATATCACCATACTTTTTCTATAACTGCACTTTATAACTTATTCCTATATCCTGCACTTGCACTCCTGGTTAGGCCTAAACTTACTTGTACTTGTACATGTGTAATGACAATAAAGTTGAATCTAGTCTAATCTAATTTAATTAAACCTTTAAAATGTAAAATCTACTCAGGGTATCTGCAGCGTCTTAAAATGTCTTAAATACAAAAACAAAATTTTAGGCCTTAAAGTCTTAAATTTGTTGGAATATTGTGTTTTAGGTCTTCAATAATTTTAAACGGGTCTTAATTGTCCATTTAAAGCTACCCAATCGGGCTAACATCCATCAAATCTCTAACATTCCATCGCTATAAGTTTTAACAAAAGATTATTTATTAATGTATTTTAATGTAATCTTTTTTGATCACTTGCTACAATTTTGTTGTTGAGAAAATATATTTTATTTGCATTTGGCAGGTTAGCGGGTGTTAATGTCAAGCCCTGGTTATTTAAATGTTTTAACTGGGCCATTAGAAAAATTACTTGGCGTCTTAAGAAGTCTTACATTTGACTTGATGAAACCTGTAGAAACCCTGATAGGAAATGAACTGAAGTGAAATAAACTAATTTGAAAAAAAACAAAACAAATATAAAAAAACCTCCCTTTGTATATTTTACGCAAAATACGATTTTGAAACCTTTTTGGACAAGCTCCATTGTGTAAATTGATAATTTGTATATAGGAATAAATGCAAATATCTTTGTATGTTTCATTTAGGTCAGGTTTTTTCATGAATCTAACTGGAACAATGGGGTTCCAGACTTGAAGATACTTTAGATTTTTCTTTATTTTTCAGCCTGACTAGTAAAAAAGAGAGCAGCTCTCGGAGTTGTTTGTAAAATTAGATAAGATGGATAAACTCAAGCTGTTTGCTGTCTCAAGTTGTCTAATTAAGTCTCCAGAGACTGCAAACAGGAAACAGACTCACAGAGGGAGAAAGAAAGAACACCGTTCCACCATCGCTATAAAGAGCAACAGAGACAAACTGTTACTCGTCCATCTTTATTCCCAAACTACATTTCTTATTCATTGTTTCCGTAGGGAAAAGCGTGCAGGTAAACATTTGATTTGAACAAAAGTCCAGGTCCAGGTAGTGTAGGTCAGATGATGCCAGGGCAACATGATATTCATACATGTTCCAAAGCACAATGATAACAAAATTGTAGTTGCCATCCACAGCCTTTTCCTTCGTTTGTTTTTCCACTACATTTCATAATAAGCCATGTTATGTTTATTCATTCAAGTGTTTGTTCATAATCAGCATTCAGTAACTCCTTTGCTCTCTTAACACTTTAATATCTGGTGGAAATGTGCATCCTATCTAGTGAGTGTAAATTGTGAATTTTTTATTTTTTTTTTTTTATTTTTTTTTTTTTTATTACCCCCTCAGATCTGGGACATCCGTTCTTTGGAGTGTGTCCATGTGCTCCAGACCTCTGGAGGCAGTGTGTACTCCATTGCGGTCACCAACCACCATATAGTTTGTGGCACCTATGAAAACCTCATTCACGTTAGTAATATTCTTGTCTGTTCCTGCATATGAGGGTGTAAAGGTCATTGAAAGACCTGGAAATGTTCTGATCTGTTTTTTTTATTGTATTTTCTCTATGAACTAGGTTTGGGACATCGATTCCAAGGAGCAGGTGAGGACACTGACGGGCCATGTGGGCACAGTGTATGCCCTTGCTGTCATCTCCACACCGGATCAGACCAAAGTGTTTAGTGCCTCCTATGACCGCTCTCTCAGGGTACTTTCAGTCATGTTTTTGGCTTTGAGATGTGAAATAATACGATTTGTGTAGCATTGATTGTTTTTTTCCCCTCTGTGCAGGTGTGGAGTATGGACAACATGATCTGCACCCAGACTCTGCTGCGGCACCAGGGCAGCGTCACGGCCCTCGCTGTGTCCAGGGGAAGACTGTTCTCCGGAGCAGTAGACAGCACAGTAAAGGTCAGAGACTTACCCCCAGTTTGGGGATGCTGCTTTCAAACTGTAGCATTAGATAATTCAATCACAAATAAAGGCATTAAATTCAGGTGTAAAGAGGGTCTGAAATGTCAACTTTTGATCACTTCTAGAGGCAGTCAAAACCACATTTGACTAGATTGCTTTTGAGAAATGTGTTGAAACACCCACAATAAATCCTGCTTAGCTGACTGACTAGTTTTTGAACATTACTGGTCATGCTTTTAAAATGCACTAGCTAAGGTGGGATTTAACCGTTACGTGCTGTTGGGGATGTTTTCATCCATTCTGGCGTGATTTTGAGTCTTAATTTGGCCATAACTTTTTCTGTTTCAGCTAGCAGAATGCTATTGAAAATTTTTGGTGACAAATCATATTTTGACACATTTTGAGAAAATGCTTTGAATAAAAAAAACTCAACACAAAATGTTCAAATGTACTACCTTTTGTTATGTTTTGGATGAAAACATCCATTAAACTAAACTGCTGTAAAATGCATCAGATAAATATTTTTTTGCCTAAATCTGTTAATCAACCCCAGTCTTAATCAAAACTACTAAATTGCTTAGAAAATGACAGGATTTTAACTCTTTAATTGGCAAATTTATAAATGAAGTCATTGATTTGTTTTAAAAACATCACACAAAGTGACATATTTTCAATACAATAAGTAATCGTAGACTGGATTTTTAAAAATCTTTTATCAAAGTCTTGAACATGTGAAACTTTTGATGCACTGTTTTTCATTGATTTTTCATTTGTTTTCTCCCTAATTTACTGTTGGTGGCTGTTTTTGCCTCATTGACTTCCATTATAACCACATTTTTTGATGACACCATATAATTATGCATTTTTGGTGGTTTCCCCTGTTGGGAAGAGGTCAAATTTATAATTTTTTACTGTTGATCATCAGTTGGCACCATTAACCCTTTAGATAGGCCTGTGCAAAAAGTAAACCTGTTTTCTGGAGTATGACAGCAATTTAAAGTGTGTGTATGTGTGTGAGAGTGACCTTCGTGCGCTTACCTTGATGTGTCTGAGAAAATCAAAATATACTACAATATAAAATATAATCTACATAGAGCACATAAAAATAATGACTGTGCATTTATGCACCATCAAATGTGGTTATAATGGAAGTCAATGAGGCAAAAACAGCCACCAACAGTAAATTAGGGAGAAACAAATGAAAATGCATGCAAAATAGTAACAATGTTGTTACTAATCGTTCACATGTCCAAGACTGTGATAAAAGGTAAAAAATCCAGTCAAGAACAATTACTTTTTATATTGAAAATACAACATGTTATGTGGGTTTTTTCAACAAATCAGTGACGTCATTTGATACAACTTAACAAAGAGTTACAATTTACTGCATTTAGTAGTTAGTAGATCAGGACTGAGGTTGATTAACAGATTTATGCAAAAAATGCATTTTTATAGCTTTTATAGCAGTTTAATTCAGTGGATGTTTTCATCCTGAACAAAAGGGTAGTCAATTTGAGCAGTGCATAAGGGTTCAGCTGTAGGGATATTATCATTTTGGATTGAAAGCAAAAAAAAACATGCAATAAGAACAATGTTCCCTGACCGCTGCTGATTCTAACACAAACACATTGTTTGCCAAAGTTTTGTGATTATCAGAGCAAAGAAAGCTGCTTCTTTGTGTGTTGTTTACCATTTTCTACTATCACGTATATGTGGTGAACTATGGAGTTAGTTTTGTTTCTTTATTTTTCAATCAAAAATTTTTGTTTTAGGGAAAAGCTGCATTTATATAATTAAAACTCTTCAAATTTAGTGCTGGAAAATTCTCAGTTTCTCCAGATTTGCTGGATTTATTAGGTGTGGGTTTAAGTAAAAGGTGTTAACATACCTTTTTTTCCACCTTCAAATTTCAATAATATTTGTTCCAGAAAATGACGACAATTTGGTCAGAAAAAATTATATTTTCATTTGGGACCAAAAATCAGGGTCATTCCACCAAATATTAGTTTCATATCTATTCCAATGTTGCAACAATAATAGTATTTTGTCTAAAAGTGAATATAAACATTTCTAAAAACATACCTTTTTTATTTTATGTGAAAATGGTCTAAATTGTTGTTTTGTTTGTTTCATTTGTAAGAAATGTCATTCTATTTATCTTTATTTCTATAGAAATGTTTACATTGTAGATTGTGTTAAAGCAACATAACATAGATGAAGTTCTAGTAAATTAAAACTGCTTCAATTCAGTGTAATGCAAATGTCTTTTAGTAGTTCTAGTAATCAATAATTTACAGAACAAAAAGAAGGTAAAAACTACATTTCAAGAAACAGAATGTACAAACAGTTTCCTATTTTCCTCCCATTGCTGTGGATGAGAATTTGTCAATGCGTCTAGCCATTTTCAAAACATCATGTCAAAAATGGCTCTGACTTGGCTAATTGATGGTTTTGCTGAAAGTTTGACATCGCTGATTGTAAAGAGCAACCCTGCTTACCTCATTCTTTGAATGGTTTTCAGTTGGCATGCGATTTCTCATTGTATGCGAGCTCTAAAACAATGTGTTCTGTTTCCTCTCCTCAGGTGTGGACGTGCTAAACGTGACCGTTAATCACTATTAGTTGCGTCAACGGGTTGATTAATCTCACAAATCTCTCACAACTCAGAATCAACACGGACTTCATGAATCTGTGTCTACGAGAACGAATATTCAAGCAAACATTACAGTACATTGGACAGGAAATATTCGTATTCTCTACCCTTTGGACACGGACATCTGCCCGGTTCAGATTTGTAAAGTGTTAAAGACGCCTGAGTTCATGTGAAGAATGAAGGATTTGTTTGCTTTCACATGCCACAGAGCATCCATACCTGCAGTCTTTATGAACTCCAGACAACACTGTATTTTATATACATAAGATTTATTTCCTATAAAAGTATGATTTTAGATTTGGTAAGACTTCAACTCTACAAACGAATCCAGTCGAAGGTCATGTTTCCTGCAGACCTGGGAAATGTCGATGTGATGACTGTTGAACTTTGACCGTTTTGAGTCACAGTCTGACGACTGAGTGAGTGCCTAAACTTCAGCCTGGTTCCCAGGGAGATGCTTGGAGTTCCTATCATCCCTGGGCTGAATGGAGACCTACACTAAACCAACTTGGGCCTAAAACAGCAGAGCATTGTTTTGGACAACACAGTGCCCTTGTTTTTAATCTTGGATTTGACAGTGCCAACTGAACTCCTCAGATATTTTCTAACCGCCTGTTGACCGATGTGAAACCTTTGTAATGATCGACTCATCCATCATGCTTTCGTGTAAATAATGCAACGTTCCCTTACCAAAGGCGCAACTGCTTCATGCTTGCCTCCATGTTTGCGATGGAAACCAGTTTTTGCCCACGCAAAGCTAGTAAGACTTTTACAATGTTAGCTGTGCTAGTTACTATCTTTTTAAACTAAGTAACAATTAGTCTTATTAGTTTGATGAGTGTAAAGCACTTAATTCGTCATCACTAAGCATCCCAGCTTAACTTTCCAGAAATAACGAGTGCTTGGGGTGGAAGGGAACACTGCGTTTAATGTGGGATTGAGTTTCTCTTTCAGCTTAAAGGCATAGTTCACCACAAATCATTTGTCATTTAATGACTGAAGTTCTGTCATTTATTTTACTTGCCTCAAACTTGTATGACTTGTTCTGTAATGTGGAAAATCAAAGAAGTTATTTGGAGATTCCATTTGTTTACCAGCAGTATTGAAAACCGATTTCAAAGTATCTTTCATATATTGAAAGGTATATTATTCTCTCTTCAGTAACTTTATTTACCACTGAGAAAGTAAAGGCCAATTCACACGGCACCAACAGACGTAAACAAACACTTGTTGTGGGGTGTGTGACTTTTGTTGTGTACGATATAGCAATTGTTTATATGACAACACGTGAGCTAACGTTTTCACTCCTTTTGAAAAAGAACAAGCAAGAGGACCGTTTTCTAAATATCAGCATGTGTAGAAGATCGCAAGTGTGATGTTGAGTTTACACAAGTTACATTTTAGACAAAATAGTCTTGTTTCGTCAATCAAGCTGGAGCAGAGCTTTATTTGAAGAGTTCAGATGCAAATAAGTATCATCTAAACTGTTCTAAAATGAGCTCCTTGTGCTCAATCTCCTATATTTATGTTCAGTCATTTAATTTTTATGGTTTCATTGTATTTAAAGTGAAATAACTGAGCATAAATATAGGAGGCCGAGCAATATGATCATTTCAGATGACACTTATAGGCTTCTGCATCTGAACTCTTCATTGAGAACTACTTTGACACATTTAGAATCGATGATTCATTAATAAAAACAGTCATTTGATTATTTATTTGAATGAATCAGCAATTTGATGAATGATTTAAAGGGAGAGCCATCATTTACTCACCCTTCTTATTTAAAACCTATTTGAGTTTCGTTCCTTCAGTTGAATACAAAAGAAGATATTTTGAAAAATCCTGGTAGCTGACACTCATTGACTTCCCTAGTATTTTGTTTTTCTTACTATTTAAGTTGATGGATGCCAGCAACCAACATTCTTCAAATGATCTTCTTTTGTGTTCAGTAGAAGAAAGAAACTCATAAAGGTTTAATACCACATGAGGGAGAATAAAAGAAGTCATTTTAAATGTGAACTATTCCTTCAATGGATTGCTCATTAAGAATGGGACTTGAACAAATGGCACAAAACATGTTCAGCAAAATGTTGTTTAATTACACGTGCGTTTTTTAATTTCGTAATACAGCACACCCTACTTTAGATCTCATTATGGTCATCTGCTGAAGCTTGTGTCCGCCACTTGAAAACTGGTCTGCTCTATCATTATTATATGAGGAAACTTTAATCTGGTGATTGGCCTCAAGTCATACAAGTTTGGAACAACATCCACAATGTGGCAGAACTTTAATTTCTGGCTGAATTATCTCCTTAATGTGAAGCATACCAGATGAGTTAATGCTAATTCAAGACAAAAGGCATTAAAAACAGCTGCTACTTTGGATTTCACAGTGCCTTTTTGTGGCTTGGAGCTACTCAATCCAGCTCCATATATATATATTCAAGACAATTCTGGAAGAAGAAAACTTCAGATGCATTGTTCTTATATTTCCCTCATTAAACTTGTGGGAGGATGCAAGGTTGCAACGCAAACTGAAAAGTTAATTGTATGAACCCTACATAAGACAGGTTTTATCAGACTGAGTATTTGATAAGTCATCGCTAACCAACATAATGCGGCGTTGACTCCCTCTAGTGTCCTTAATACATTTTCAGTTGTATCAAATAAATCTCTGAAAAGTGTTTTGGTATCAGGTAGTTGGTTGTTTTGAGAAATTCGCAGTATTATACATGTCAAACTCTAGGGTTATTAAGCGATAGGTCACCCAAAAATTTAAATCGGCATATTTACTCGTCCAATCCTTATTCTGTTTCGTTTCCTTTTTCTGTTATATTTTGGGGGGAAAAAAGTTTTAAACCTGTAAACAATGACATAGTCTATGGAAATGAATTGTTACAAGTTTCCAACATTTTTCTAAACATCTTCCTTTGTGTTCAACAAAATACAAGAAAACCCCAACTGGTTAAGAAGAAGCGAAGGGTGATTAAATGACTTACAGTTTTGGGTGAACCATCCCTTATGCGAGAGGTTTCCAGCTGATCTTGTGGGTGTTCAGTAACTGGACATCTCTGAGCGTTTTTGTATATAATGTTTATTTAGAGCAGGTGGCTGTTGATGCAGTCACTGCAAGCACACCACTGTTCCCAATGCCAGTCACAGCAGGTATCATACAAGTCAATGGCAGAACATCAACACAATATACAGCCTGCACACACTGAGCAGTGCAGATTCTTTTTTTTTTCTTTTTTTTAAACATCTCTGCAAATAGGATGGAATTGAAAACAGCTTTCATTATTATTATTAAATAACATCTTGCACCAACAATAGTTTTGACTTCAGTGTTTTCAGAATTTTTTTTCTGTCTGGTATTAAAAAAGACGAAAGCAGAAAAAAAAACAAGCAAACATGACGATAAGAATATGACAGAATGAGAACTTCAAATCAAGTTTAAAAAAGGATGAAGATTCACAGTGACAAACATCCAGCTATATACACAGAAGAAGAGATGAACGGGCCGTCAACACCCAGTCCTTTGAAGCGATAGGCATGATAAAGCTTTTATAAAAGCCATTCCCATGCCAGACATCTGCGCTCTGTCCACAGAGCAGACCACAACAAAAAAGGGCTATAGTTCTGAACATCTGATGGACAAAGCTGAGACCGGCCACATATATCCTCTACACACTGAAAGACTAAATGAAAAGAACTTAAGCAAGGCACGTACATGTTTTAAAAAAGAAAAACATTGCATAATATACAACTTATTTCATTAAGTCCAAAAACTTACCACAAAAAAAGCTACCTTAAAAAAAACTGGAGTTCTACAAAAAAAAGACCATTTACAATTCATTTAAAACACTTCGAGCCAAGAAGACTTTTTTTTTTATCTCAAATATTTGCAGTTTCATCAACAAGCCCTCTTGATGCTGCATCGTTAAATACTCGTCGAAAACATCTATAATAATCATCTCTGTTTATAACTTAAATATTACAAATATTCTTTCTGGGGAAGGGGATTAAGCATATATGGAGCTGTGTGTAAAGCATTGTGAGACCAACACAACTGTGTCTTGCTCTCGTCTCTCTTCCTTTGGGCCCTTTTTTTTTTTTAATTACATCTTAAGATCATTTTGATACTATGATGATTCTAATAATGAGCAGGCAGATTGTCATGGCAACAAAGATGGTTAAAGTAATGAGCTTCTGCGAGTTTGCTGGCGATGGAGATAACGACATTCAAGAGGTTTGGTTGTGACCGGTGCTGTCATAACAGCAAACTCACCATACGGTAAATGAGGCATCTGGAAACATCTCATGTCCACAGAGACCAAACTTTACAACTCCGTCTACCCTCAATATGTCCTTGGAAAGTTACTTAATGTGATTCCCTGTGAATCTGTTTAACCTAAAAACTGCTGCCTCTCTGAACCCGAGCATAATTGCATCTTGAACTCTAGTGCTTAACTTTGGTCATTAAGGAAACATCTGTCTGGATGAGTCTGGGGCAGGGGGAATGCAGTATAACGCAGGCACACCATGGTACATTCACACCCTTAAACAGCCACTGAGTGATGAACTGAGGTCAGACGGCATGCAGGCTTCCAGTGGAACTACACTTTCCAAGCTCACAAACCCTTAAGCAAAGATTCCTTGAGGTGGAAATGCTGAGCATCAAGACTCCTTAACCTCTGCAAAATCTTTTCACAAAGTTCAGTCCACTACATCTTACATGCGTTACTTTTAGATTTATATTCTATGCAGCTCTCGCGCTCTCTTTCATACACACATGTGCAACTTCTCTCAAGCTTCTTGGCGTCCCACTTTGTTAAAAGCCATCAACTATTGCTGGACCCTTTTATCTCATTCCTGCTCCTGTTTCTGGGATCAATCATGTAGTTAAAAAGTCAACATGACCCTATTTATTTGCTTAAAGCATGATCCAAGTCTTGCTGTGAATAATCCACTGACGCATCTTATTTTTTGGACAAATTTGTTTTCCTTCATGCTCTCCACAAAAGGCCTGGCCACATTAGCGGAAATGCAGTGAAATTTCAGGAGCAACAACAAACTATTGGCCAACTGTTTAGATTTGTATGAAACAGTTAAAATAAAATCAAACAAACATTTTTCTGTTAATGAACATGTCAATGTGAACTTGAAAAATCCTATTGGAATAATTCAACATTTTTACAAAGACAACAATAAATATGGTTGCACCTTTAAGCCCAAAGTATGCTTTTTTTTTTTTTCTTTTGTACAATGAGCATAACACAGATTTCATTACCAGAACTGCATGTGCATATTGTTGTCTGTTTATTGTAACCATGCAATACGGCCATGCAAATACGATTTTGGGTTATTTGTCAGCAAGATGTAACTACTGACAAAAAGAGCCAGTAAAAAATACTCACCAGCCACTTTATTAGGTACACCTGTCCAACTGCCCGTTAACACAAATTTCAAATCAACCATGTGTGTGTAGACATGGTCAAGACGATCTGCTGCAGGTCAAACAGAGCATCAGAATGGGGAAGGAAGGTGATTTTAAGTGACTTTGAACGTGGCATGGTTGTTGGTGCCAAACTTGCTGGTCTGAGTATTTCAGAAACTGCTGAACTACTGGGATTTTTACGCACAACCATTGCTAAGGTTTACAAGGAATGGTCCCAAAAAGAGAAAATATCCAGTGAGCGGCAGTTCTGTGGGCACAAATGCCTTGTTGTTGCCAGAGGTCAGAGGAGAATGGCCAAACAGACAGAGCTGATAGAAAGGCATCAGTAACCTCAAATAACCACTCGTTACAACCAAGGTATGCAGAAGAGCATCTCTGAATGCACAACACCACACCAGGTGCCACTCCTGTCAGCTAAGAACAGGAAACTGAGGCTACAACTCACACAGGCTCACCAAAATTGGACAATAGAAAATTGGAAAAATATTGCCTGGTCAGATGAGTCTCGATTTCTGCTGCAACATTCGAATGGTAGGGTCAGAGTTTGGTGACAACAGCTTGAAAGCATGGATCCATCCTGTGTTGTATCAACAGTTCATGCTGGTGGTTGTGGTCTAATGGTGTGGGGGATATTTTCTTGATACACTTTGGGCCCATTAGTACCAATTGAGCAATGTGTCAACACCACAGCCTACCTGAGTATTGTCCATCCCTTGATGACCACAGTGTACCCATCTTCTAACGGCTACTTTTAGCAGGATAACGCTCCATAAAGTGCAAATGATCTCAGACTGATTTTTTAAACATGTCAATGATTTCACTGTACTCAAATGGTCTCCACAGTCACCAGATCTCAATCCAATAGAGCACCTTTGGGATGTGGTGGAATAGGAGATTCGCATCATCTGCAGGGTAAGTAACTGTACTGTGGTGTTAGTAACTGTACTATGGGCCGGGTTTTGGGCGGCCGCTGCGATCGGATACTATACCAAAGTTGGCACCTGTGTTACAGACTGTACCAAAAAGCTCAGGATTACGAAAATAAAGCTTAAATACGGGAGTTTTCCAGGAGAAATAACAAAACAGGAGGGTTGTGGGAGATCGGTCTGAAATACGGGAGACTCCTGGGAAAAACGCAAGTGTTGGCAGGAATGTAATTCATGCCAGTGTTGAACCTGAGTGAGGGGGTTAATCCTCATCCCCTGGCCTGGTTTGGAAAAGTCTGATCAAAAGGACTATTACGAGACCATTATTAAACAAATTAGTCCAAAAATGTGCACTTTGCCACATACACATAAAAGAAAAAACAAAGTATACTTTGGGCTTTAGTTGACCATTAGGCAGCATCTGGACATTGGCAAGCTGTCAAGCTAGTTTGCTTGGTGCCGCCTCTCGTTGGAGTGAGTTTGTCCAGTTCAGCATGTAGATTTGGTATCGGCTGTGAGTGAAGGAGCGCTCTAATTGGTGCAAGAACAAAAACTGACTATAAAGTGACAAAACTAAGCAAAAATTGCACCAAGAGTGACCTGGCGACCATTTTGTTGCATTTCTTAAGATATGGATTATGAAACATGTTTGTTTGAGGGAATCTCTTTATTGTTAGCGAGAGTTACTCTGAAAATGGTATGTAAACCCTGCTTTGTTTATGGCTTGTATGTGTGCTGCTTTAGTTCCTCTTTGTGGAACGACAAGACACATGGTGCTACCTGCAGGTGTGTAACTATACATCCTCTCATGCAGGTACAGCATGTGCATTCTAGTTCTGTTCAGCTTTTGTCCATTTGGGGTGTTTATGTGCAGCTTTTTGGTCCAGACAGGACCAGATGAAGCCAACGCGAGGCAACAACACACAGTTTTCATCGCCACTAGTTCTTTGAAGTCGACTCTGTGTGTTCCGTGCTTTAGTCTGCATAGTCTCCTAATCAACATTTCTGTTATTCTACAACTGCTTTCACTATCCAATCTATTGCCAAAGAGTCTGCTAATCAAGTCCCTTGTTCACAAATCCTGTTTTGGCTTCAAGGCCTACACCATGTATCCCCTTGCTGCAGATAACTGAACCATGAAGATGTTCAAGGATGAGGTCACTCCTTAAAAAATCTGAACACACAAGCTCATCCCTTTCCACTGGCTTAAGGCAATGCCTTTCACATGGATACCAGACCTGTCTCAGTTTGAACTGGTTTGCTTGTGTATGTTAGCAGCACTAAGGTCACCTCTCATGTTAAGGCACACAGGACACTGCACACAATGAGGGCAGGATAAGAGAGAGGGATGTTAAAGGAAGAAGGCTGTGTAGGAGCAGGAATGTATGAGTTCACACAGGCAAAAAGAAAAAGTGTATGGAAACAGCAGGGTCACAGCAGCACAGAGCGGGAGCCCAGAGCAAGCCAGAGCAGGGGGTGAAACAGCCACTTCAGTCACTACATTCAACACAGCCCACAACACTCTTCAGCACAGCACAGCCAAACATACAGGATGTTTAAGCCAGCCTTATTTTTTTGTTTGTTTTAAAACTTTGTCATAGAAAAATCCACATATCTGTCATCAAAGTTTATAGATTTCTTAATGTTTCAACACTGTATGTACCATTGAACATGAAATAAAAACATAAAATATTTATATTTTATATTTATATATATATATATATAACTGTACTAATGCATGACTCTCACTATGAGATTTTTTCTTATAGATACAAACTTTCCTCATGCTTACAATGTACACATACCATACTATTATTTCATATACAGTTATTATTGTTTTCATATTATTTTACTACTCATTGCTCATGGTAGATAGAGACGCTCCATGGACAGAGAGTTGAGCTTTATCTATTAAAACCCACTCTCTGCCTCTCCACCCTCTGCTCTGTCTTTGTTGTTTAAAGCCCTGGATGGCCTTCTGCCCAGTCCTGAGGTACGTCAGCTCGGGTTTGTGCAAACCAACTTGGAGGGGGAGAGGAGAGATGGGTGTTTCATAACAACGGGTAAAGAGCAAGAGAAAGGGGGAGGGGGGAAGGGGGTGAGAGGAGCAAGTGATAAGGAATAGCAAGGAATAGGTGCTGTTGGTCATTGTGCCCTTGTGCTCTCCCGGGGCCCTGAGGTTGTGCCACAGAGACACAGGCTGTGCTCTTCACTCCAGCATTGCATCCAGCTGGTCGGCCAGGTCATCAAACATGCTGCCGATGTCATCTAGGATACTCACTGTGCTCTTGTTTTCAGCATTTGAGCTGTGGAAAAAAACACACTTAATTACCTTTTAAGATTAACATATGACATAAGGCTGATTTATACTTCTGCAGCGAGTGATCAGCATGACCCACGGTGCAAGCCTTGCGTGTAGTTGTAGCTAGCTGGCAGTAGATTTTTTTTTTTGTTCCTCTGTGTCAAGTTTCTTCACGAGTGTTTTGTTTTTTTTCTGAATGCTACAAGTAGATAAAACTCGTTCATTCAGAGGCGGGAACCGGTGGACGTGCTACAACTTTAATCATAAGGTGAACTCAAAACAAAAGTTTCCATCTGGAGCTCCTTCATGGGAATTGACACATGTAAACAATCGCTTCATTTGGTTTGTGGCATTCAGCAGCACCCATGCTCGTCACCACTACCAAGCCAAGTCTGCTCTGCTCTGCTCTGCTCTGTGCCAGAGCATACGCGTGCGCTTGATGCAGAAGTATAAATCAGCCTTTAAGGTGCTTTCCACTGCATGGTACAATAGCTAACTTTTGGGGGCTTTTCCTACTGCATTCTGTACCTAGTGCTTCTTTTTAGTATCACCTCGGATGAGGTTACAGGTGAACCATAACAATAAAAAAACTTGATGTATACACATTGCTGATCACTGATTGGTCAGCGATAATCCCACCCACTTTACCATGTACTAAGCTGCATTGGAAATGCAAACCAGGCCGAGCTAATCTGAACTGAAGAAAGAAGAGGCATGCTGAACTGTACTACCCCTTGTAGTGGAAAAGAAGTTTTAGATCTTGATCAGCGTGTTTCACTAAGGTTGCAATGGATATCTGCATAAATGTGGACCAAACTTTGCTACCCTTGACATAAAATGTAACCGTATTAGTAGTAATTGGGCCACCATGGGCTGGAAAATTGAAAGGTTGAAAGGGTTTTATTTGTCAACACTTCCCAAAGGAACTTATTGTGCCTTAAGTACAAATTTTGTGAGTAGAGCACTTTCACTAAATACATCATATTCTCAAGCCAGGGGGTGGCAATTTTAGTCACTGAGATACCTATATGTTTCAGCAGTTTAAACACCAAAGCCTTGCCTAAATCTACCCCCTTTATCTGTTCATGTCTCAAATAAGACTAGATTACTGCACAGTTATTAATTTATTGCAAACTGTTTTTCATGTTGCATGAGACTCACTCTTTTTGCCCATCCTCCTTGATCTTCTGTTCTACTGCCTGCAGGGCTGCAGCCAGTGAGGCACTGGTCTCCTCTATCTTCTGGTGCACTGCATCTGCTGTCACAACCCCGGCGACCAATGCTGATCCAGTCGAACTGTCCATGGACACCCCACTAATTGAGGAGCGAGGAGGCTTTACAGGTGGGGGTGTAGGGGTGGGGGTTGGGGGAGTTTGGGGCGTTTGTGGAGTTTGAGGTGTCTGTGGGGTGTGAGGGGACTGGGGTGTGTGTGGGGTCTGCACAATCAAGGCTGGTGGGGTTGTAGCCTTGACAGGGTGGTTGGTCTGGGCAGAGGCTGTACTAGCCATTCTGGTGACAGTCTGCTTGGCTGGAGAAGGTGTGGGAGTGGGATTAGGTGTCGCATTTAAAGACTGAAGAACATTTTTTGATGGTTTGGGAGCTGTGGGAGGAGGTGTAGGTTTTGGTGAAATCGGAGGAGGTACTTTTTTTCCTTCAACTGTAAAGAGAAGAGAATAGAGATAGAGAGAGAGATGGGAAGAGACACTAACTGAGCTGACTTTGATTCAACAGAGTAAACACTACAGGGCTCTATGGGATACTCACATAATTGTGTAAAGACAGGGCAAGTGAAAGGGCCGCACTGTGTAGTACCTGGGCTGCCAGGTGCCCCAGCTGGTCCAGGAAAGGGGGCTTTCTTGGTGATGGCAGCTGGTGGTCCCTGCTTCTTCATGTGCTGGGCCAAAACAGGTTTGGGAGACACTGGAGGTTTGATAGACTTGCGAGGTGGACTTTCTGTGACATGGCCTTCCAGATCCGCACTGTCCCGACGGGGCGAGTTCTCAGGATGTTCCTGTGGCCTTGGCTGCTCTGAAACAGTCACATCTGAAGTAGGACGCCTTTTAATTGTGCCTGTTCCATTCTCATATGGTACAGGCATCTGTCCATCTTGAAGTTCCTCTGCATCTTTGTCTTTGCTCTTGGGACGGCGCTTAACTGTGTTTGACTCTGTGAGTTGGAACTTAGTGCCATTTGGTTGGTGCCTGGTGCTCTGGACACTCCTTTTCAATGAGGCTGTGGAATCAGCACGGGAAAGATCTTCATGGGGTAAAGAATATGAAATTTCTAGGCCTTCTTCAGCCTCGTCCTTTCCCTGTCTAGGTCTTTGTTTGATAGTGAGGTTTCCATCTTCAGCAAATGGAAGATTCTCGGCTGAACTCCCACTAGAACTAGGCTGGGCCTCAGTGCATTGTCTGTCCTGAATTAACTCTGGTCCTCGCTTAGCAGCTGCTACTAACTCAGTGACAGGTCCACTAATGGTCCTGCGGCGGTTCACTACCTCCCCATCTAGTCCAATGGCATCACGCTGCTTTGTTCCTGAACCCACCTGTAGAGAAACCACCATGATTTACAGCATCATATATTGCTAATGGAAATTTTTATAAAAAATGTTGATCATGGCAAAAGCACTGTGACAACAAACTTACCTGCAGATAGTGACCAGCAGATTTCTGCAAAGCGAGACCCTTCGCACCTCCACCAATAGAAGACATTTCTAACATGGCTGCAATGCTTCTCACACTACCTGCACTGCCTGTGTCTACAGTGCCACCCAGGTCACTGGCACGCCTTTGTGGTTGATAGGGAATGTCCAGAAGAGGTCCACTGTTAGTCTCTTTGGACACTTCTGTCAGATTACTACTGGAGCTTGAGATGGCTGAACTAGATCGTTTGGGAGGAGGTGGAGGAGGACCCTTCTTTTTCTGTCTGAGTGCAAAAGACTGGCTTCGGTTGACATTCTTGTCTGCCTGTCCCTTCATTGAGTTGCTGCGACCCACCCTAGGCTGTACTGTAGCATATTTTCCTCCTGAATCGGGCACATTCAGCTCATCCCGCTCCTGCTCACCATCAGACACAGCATAGCGATTTAGGCTATGGACACGTTTTTTAGGCAGACCATACTCATCACAAGCTTCATCGCCATCTGGTGGCAGGCACAGGAGTGGCACTGAAACAGCAGGTCCTTGGGGAGGAGCTTCTATGGATTCAACAGGCTGGGCAGCAGGGTGTGGATGGGACCTCTGAGTGGGGGATTGCGGGTGACCACGAGGTGTTATAGGTTTTTCTGTTTGCTGGAGTATCTGCGGACTAGGTTTTGGTTTCCCTGGTGGGTTGCTTGTTGTCTGTGAGGCAGGAGGCTTTGTTTTGGTGGGTGTTTGAGGTGGAGTATAGGGTGGACCTGTACCTTGGGGATAAGACTGACGTGGTTTTGGCTGCGATGATGAGACACTTCTCTGTCCTCCCTGGCTGCTCTGCCGCATGGTACGTGCCTCCTTTTTGGGTGGCCCGCTATGCTCTTCTGTGTCTCGACTCTTATTAATGCTGTTCTCATGCAGACTGCGTGCTCTGTGCTGTGGGCCACTGTTGGTTCTGACCTCTGTGCCATCCTGCACATCAGCAGGGCGCGTAAGAGCTGCCTGTAACTCCCCGCTCAGTTCACTGTCCTGGAAAGTGCTCATTTTAGGGGACATACACTCTCCACTGTCATGGGGTGGGCTCTCAATAGCCATCACTTCCTGAGCAGCTGGAGGCTTTTTGCGCAATGTGTTGCGACCGTCAGATGCCTTCTTGATCTCTGCCAGCTTCTTCACTGCAAGCATTAGCTTCTTCTGGTGTCCTGGAGAAAATGATTAAACCACAATAGCCAAGTAATTAAAAAGAAAGAAATTTGCATGTATGTGTATTAAAGGGGACCTATTATGCAAAAATCACTTTTATAAGGGGTTTAAACACAGTTGTATGGCAATAATCCATGAATATAACCAGCTTCTAATGGTAAAAAATGAATTCATTTTATTTTTTAATAATCCCACTTGATAAAATCACTTTGTTTGACATTCTCCTGTTGTACATGTCACCAGAGTGGGAAAGCACCACCCCTTAGTCACAATCTCTCCCCCATTTGCATAGGACGTTGGTCTTGTTTTTGAATTTGAACCCACTTTTGAAAGAGGGCTGGGAGCACAATCTCATTTTAATTTAAAGCGACAGTCACCAAAATGGCACAATTAAGACCAAAACCTAAAATGACAAGTTTCAAAAAGTTATAAAACATTTTTTGTGTGGTATTTGAGCTGAAACTTAACATACAAACTCTAGGGACATCATAAACTCAATTTACATCTTATAAAAATGGGCATAAATGGTTCCCTCTAAATGAATTCAAAATGGATCCCATTCTACTGTCTATCTTACCAAGTTTTGTAATGCCAATCTCCTGAAGATCCTCCCACGTGATATCAGTGATAAAGTCAATGTTTTCGTAGCCATTTTGGACTAAAACCTGGTGATACTGGCTCAACCCAATCATGGCTAACCATTCTCCAAGATTTGCCTACAGATGGGATGCAAACAAAGCAAATTACATCTGGACGTCATTGAATGTTTTTGTATATGTGTATGTGTGTTCATGGCAAACCCACCGGTTTTTGGTCTGGCAGCCACTCATTAACACTGATCTTATTTATCTCTGAGGTTATCTTCTTTCGATGTCCAGGTTTAGTTACACCAATAGCTGTTAAGTCCTGAAAATATATGAAGGAGTTCCACGACCCTTCAGATTCATAACTAATCACATTGGAACTCCATTTAAACACACAGACATGTTTAAGCTAGTGCATATTCCTCACACATGAGCCTTTTGTTTTCACAAAAAAGATTAAACACTTAAACATATCAAACACTTGGTTGACAAGGTACAGGATGACAGAAGCAAATGAAAAAAATGGGAAAGTGAATGGGAAAAATAAAATAATACCAGGAGAAAGTGAGGAAAAGAAGCCTTTCCAGAGTACCCTCAAACACATATATAATCAAATATAAGTGTATCCTCAATGTTTCATGTGTTTCATCAATGTTCTAAAATCCATTGCTAAATTTATGTTCCGGAATGCATGATTTAATTAGTACGTCAATTTCATTGAGCCATTAGTTTATTATTATTGATACTAATTAGCTTACTTCCAAGAATTTTAATTAGACAAAGAGGTTATGTTTCAGCTATTGTACCAAATGTATTTTTTAATACATCATAATATGCATTAATACTTTCATTATAACTCGCTAAAGCTAATATGCAATTTTATAAACATTACTAAATGCTTTAGATTTCCTACAACAGCATGTACATTAATCACATGCTATACAGTTTTATGTGGGTCATTGTAATACCAACACACAAGGAAGAGACAATCACATTTGACAACCACAACAGCGGTACTGTCCGGGGGAATATTTAGAGTGAGGTTTTGATCCATTTAGCCATGAGCCATCAAACTCTCATGGGCCTGTGGGCCATCTCTGTGGCTTTTCTTGCTTTCACCTTTTTGCAAACTATTTAAAAATCCATGTTTGTTGCTTGATTCGTCTTACTACTAATTATTCCCTTTGTTTTGTGTGGATCTGTGGGTGTTACATTTAGGGAAAAGGGAAGTGACGTGAGTAGTTTAGGGTAGTTTAAGGGGATTGGAGGGGGGACAACTCTTACCTCTGGGGTCATTCGGCTAATGGTAGGAATGTCATAGCCGGCGTTGATGAAGTTTGGAGCGTAGACCTGCAGCTGAAATTCACTCAGCCATTCGATAACAGCTTCTGAGCTCTAGAAGAGAAGATAGGTGGTAGTCTATCACTGTTTGGGTCCTGTGTCTAAATATGGACCAGACCCCAGGAAAACGAGCTAAAAACATAAGTCTCACTGACCAAGGTTTCAACTTCACTAAGCTGAGTTAGTTCTTAAATAATACAAATCTAATTTTTATTATTATTATATTGGTCTTTGCAGTAGTTCTAGAATAATTGCTTCTGGTTGATGTATGCTTTTGTAACATGGGACAAAGCTTTAGCAAAAAAGGATTGTCCTTTCTGAACCAATGGATTGTAAAACGAGTCCATACAGTATCTAAAATGCCAATTGCCTTGAAAAAGGAGGATGTACTGTAATTCTGTGTGTGAGAGGCGAGAGGCAAAAAAGGGAGGTGGGCAGCAGAAAAAAATATGTCTATTTTGAACAGATGGCCCTTAGTCCAGAAGTCCAACATGGAGCAGCTCCACTCAGCAGCTCCAAAGTCCTGCTGGGAAGGATATGGCAGGCACATATCTCTGTTATGTGACTAAATGGAGGAATTTCTGATTTCAGCTAATTAGAAAAATCAACTGCAAGAATCAGATGTGCATTACTAATTTGAAATCTCACAAATGGTAAATAAAACCTAGACACTGTTCATTTTAGCTGTGTTGGTGTAACTTTCAACCATCGAGTCTCAATTCCTCTTTACCTAAAACTGTTCAACACGTCCCTACGTGGACTGAGTAAAATCTTGATCATTCTTCTTTTATTCTACTGTATAATCTGTTAAAACACGTAGCATTCAAATCACACGTTTACTTTGTTGGGTACTCTCTGAAAAGAAATCATAAGATGAAAAACACCGCAAATAAGGCAAAGAGTTGTAATGGACTTAAAAATGCAGCACAAAAAATGAAATGAACGATCAAAGAGAATGGTCAATATTGAACAGCAGTATCAAACAAGTGGCTGAATGACGCCTGAAGCTGAGGACAGCATGATGCAAGCCTGCTGAGAAGCGCACTCACCGTGTCCTGACGACAACCAAGAGCACGCAATACCGAAGATGCCAGCTGTGAGAGAAAGTGCTGGGAAAGCATCCTGGATGTGCAGATGCCAGTGCATGTATGTGTATGTGTGTAAGAGAGAGTATGCTTGTTTGTGGGAAAGGCAAGGGGTCAGTGTGTTTCAAGTCGGAGTAGTCTTCTTACCTTCCCCTCAGGCAGTGCCTCTCCTTTCCTCTGGGACACCGCCTCCCCATATGGCTGCTCGTGAAGTGGACAGCTTGACAAACTCTGACTGCGCGAGGAGGGTCCTAGAACAGCCATGAGATCATTCATTCACATTGGAGCATTGCTATTGCACAACCAATTCCTTTGATGATTTTCTGACTAACAACTCAAGCTGAACCAATCAGATCTTTGTAATGCTCCCACCCACCAATATTAGTGCAACCATCTGGCACAAAAAATTCAGCCAAATCAACATTTTGGATGGAGTGACAAGGGACTGTCATGTGATTTCTTTTTAGAAGAGTTGCTTGAAATTGCCACTAACCCTTGTTGCTGGAAGCATGAGACGGCTGGTCCAAAGACTTGGTCTGCTCCAGCAGGTGTTCTTTTGCTTTGGCAGACTGAGACAAAACCGTGGCCAGAAGCTACAGGATAAACAAAGATCATTAAATCAAGAAAAACATAATATAAATGCAGACCGCACAATTTGAGTCCACACCCTTATGTTTAGCTTTGGAAAACAAGGCATTGCAAGACGTTTTTCTGTAAGAAAATCCAGTTACTCATGCAACCGGCTGAAGTTGATTGTTTATTGGTCAGTATTGGGTCAGAGTAAACAGACAACCAGCTATTGGGTTTGATGTTGACCTTGTAAATGAGGTTTGTCCAAAGCTACGTTTGGTAGAAACAAATTCTTTTTATTTAGGGCATCCAAACTTAGCCCCTATTTTTTTCTCCTTATATATGCTTTCTCTGGGCTCTATTTTTAGAAAACATGGTCTGTCTTTTCACTGTTATGTGGATGACAATCAAATCTACCTGCTTTTAAAACCAAGTTCAAGTGGGCTAGAGACTTTTATGTTATGCTTTTCAGGTTTAAAAGCCTGGCTGTCTTTGAACTTTCTAGATTTTAATAAAGTAACAATTTTGTTCAGCCCGTCAAACTCTTCTAGAGCACCTATAGTTAATCTTGAAAAATCAAGTTTTTCTATGAAGCCTTGGGTAAAAAAAAATCTGGGTGGTGAGCTTTGTCAAACAGATAAACGCAGTGGTTAAATCCTGCTTTTTTCAGCTGCCACAGTTAAATCGAACAGTCATATCGATTCTATCAAGAAAAAAAATGTTGAAAAAAAAATCCATGCTTTTATTACCACTAGGTTTGACTATTGAAACTCACTATACTTTGGGATTAGTCAGACAACCTTATCCCGTTTACAATTAGTTCAAAATGCTGCTGCAAGGCTTTTAACCAGTACTAAAAAACATGACCACATTACACCAGTTTTACGCTCTTTGCACTGGTTGCCTATTCACTATCGAGTCACTTTAAAAATTCTTCTTGGTTTTTAAATCTCTAAATGGCCTGGCACCTTCTTATCTGTCAGACATGTTGATTGAGCATCAGCCTGGTCGGTATCTTTAGTCATCAAACCAGAGACTATTATGCATCCCTATGTAGAGGCTGAAATGCAGAGGTGACCGTGCTTTTGCAGTAACTGGCCCTAGAATGTAGAATGCTTTGTTCCTCTGTATTAGATCTCTATCATCTATGTCTGTTTTTAAATCTAGGTTGAAAACTTTCCTCTTTGATTTGGCATTTTATCAATGAAAATTGTCTGTTTTAGCTATAATTTTATATTTTTCTTTGTTGTGATGTGTATTGTGCAGCATATTGGTCAACCTCTAGTTGTGTTTAATAGTGCTATATAAATAAAATTGATGCTGACATTGACAAACTATTTTATTTGAACTAGCATGAAATGTGCTGGAGCCATCTTGGGCTTGATGGGGCTTGGAGATGACTGGCAAACACAACTGAACTTGAATTGGATACTTGAATACTACAAAACATTTCATGTTAGATATCTCACCTTGACTCCCTCTGCTTGAGCATGAAGGATACTGGTGCTGCCTGCGCTCTGTCCACTGCCAGAGGATCGGGCACTGGCCACACTGCCTGAACTGCCCACACTACTGCGGTCTCCACCTGGAACAACAAACCCCCAGCAAACACACACAGTCAGCCCTTTTGGACATCACTGCCCCAATCCCTCCAAACACACCACTATGAACTTCCCCTCTGCAATGCACTGATCTGATACACGGGATGACAGAAACGTACATGACAATGACGACCAAAGACAAGGTGACCAATGGACACGAGACATGTTAGCTTACTCACTACTACAAACACACACAGGTCTACACTGGCTTTATTGAAAATGCAGTCTACACACATCTGTGGATTGTCTGGATGTGTGTTCTTGAGGGAACGACTCCATGGATGTTACTTTAACAGAGCGGATGAGAGTCTCTCAATGCGCGCCTACATGCCTGCAGCTGAGGAGGTCTGAGGTCAGGCGACAGCAGCTGCACCAAGAGCGTGGCAAAGCAGGGAGAGTTATGAGAGAGGGAAGTGGAGGAAGGGGCAGCCCTGCTGTTACCTGCCACAGGCTTGCGCAGCACCCAGATCTCCTCGCTACTGCCACCTTGGGGTCCACCAGCTGGGGTGGGTGAGCCATGTGGACTGGACTCTGAGCCACGAGAACCTTTAACAAAGAAACCATCATTAACTGTGCCCTGGCTTGGCCGCCTGCCCGGGATCATAGGTGTTCTGGAGAGGTCAAGCAAGTGGAAAGCTAAACTATGTCTATGCGCTCTAACCACTTTCGCTTTCAAACACCCACACAAGGCAAGCACGCATATATATACTGTATATCTAACACAAATATATATGAACATTGATATATATACAGAGGTACATGAAATATATAAGCAAAAACATGTACTTTATATACATATATATATGCCTTGATTTACACATACACATAGGTAAACATATATAATATATACAGGAATATATGATTATATATGTAAATAAATATATAACAACAAAAGGAGTTGCAGTGCATTACAGGAGCATAGTTCATTGGGGTCTCCAAAACATCACAAGTGTACACACAAGTGTACGTTAATTTGTTTATATACAAATAAACACACAGACGTTTTTTATGGCAGTGGTCTCCAATCACTGAAAAGAGACCTAATGTTTTAAAGATTATATTGTTAAAGAGACAGTTCACTCAAATTTTTTTCATTTTTCATCATTTATTCACCCCCAAGTTATTTTTTACTGTTAACACTGGTCTGTATAATTTAAAGCTGTCGATCCCACTGACTTTCTTGACTTTATTTATCCATTTACATTAATTTGCTTAGCAGGTGCTTTGATCCAAAGTCACTAACTAAAGGAGGACAAAAGAAAAACAAAGTCAAGTTTCAGTGCAAATTTTTCACAAATAAATAGGGTAAAAAAAAGCATATTTTTTGAAAAAAGAAAAAAAAAAGCATTTTTTGAATCATCAAAATCCTCTTGTATGTTCCACAGTGAAAAAGTCATACAGGTTTGAAGCCATTTAAGGGTGACTAAACGATGACAGAATTTTCAATTTTGGCTGAACTCTCTCTTTAGAGATTCTTGATTGATTATCAGGCCCAAGTGCAGATTTGTTTTGCCATTTTAAGAACAAAAAAAAAAAAAACAGGAAAAAACCATGATTTAAACATTGTGTACAAGCGACTTATTCATAGTTTAAAGGGCACCTATTTTACCCCTTTTACAAAATGTAATATACGTCTTTGGTGTCTCCAGAATGTGTCTGTAAATTTTAGCACAAAATATCCATTAGATAACTTATCATAGCCTCCAGAATCTGCCCATTTTGGTGTCTGAATACATTGTAGCTGTTTTTGTAGCCTGTGACTTTAAATGCAAATGACCTGCTTTTCCCTGCCCACTGTTACAACATGCGCGTCTGCTTCTCATTATACGTTACGTCAAATAAACAGCAGTCAGTGATGGAGCCAGATACGGATGAAGCTGAAATATAGCTCATTAGTCAAAAATACCAAGTAAGTTTATTTGATGTATTTGTGGTGGAGTTTATTCAAGCCTTTCTGAAAAGATGAGTCTCACACAAATGCCGTTTGCAATACACACACACACATTAGCGTTTACTGACTCCATGTGGCCGTCGTGATTATATCAGTTAGGAATTACAGTGATTTTAGTGTCTTTATTACAAACATGCTGTGTTTTAAACTTTTAAAAATCACAGAGAGTTGAACAAATATTTTAATCCCAGTTTATTTGCAAAAAAATGTTCTGTGGACATGTGTGTACATGTTATTATGGAGACATGGCACCTGTCAATCAACTCGGTCGGCGGGGAAAACTGTACTCTTATGTCACGTTGCGGTAGACCTCAAAATCACTGGGATTTGGATCCTTTTTTAACGTCAGGAATTTTTAAAATAGAGACTTGTTGTGTTTCTATCACTCCAATATGACAGTGGACACTATACAAACACACAGTTCTGTTCAAACAGCTTACAAAAGATGATTTTCATCATAGGTGCCCTTTAAAGCATATTCAGATTAGAAAATAACATTTAAATACTGCTGCCATACAAATTCTGCTAAAAGAGTTGTCAGGACCCATGTCCCACGTGGGCCTGATAACCACTGATCAAACTAAATTAACCAGACATTCATATCAGTTCACGGTGATCCAGAGTACATGAGAATACTTTCATGCTCCATACCAATATCAAAGTTTGGTTTGATACACAATCGCTAAAAGGATCAGAGTTAGTATATGAATGGAGAGATCAGTACATCTGAGACGAAGGAAAGATGAAACAGACAGATGCTCATTGACAACACACAGACTAACGGATGGCTGTGCAGAGATGCAGGTATGGAGGGGTGAGAGGCTGGCTGTGCATTCCCTATTGATCATGTCTAAAAGAGAGAACGATTGAAGGGGGCAGGTGTATGAATCCCAGGTGTAGTCATCACAGAAAGGGAAAATATAGCACCAAGATCAGGGAGATGTTAGGGGTAAAAGAGGAGAGATAGCGCTTCAACAAAGAGAGGCCCGGTAACCTCTTTTGTGCTGGTTAAATGAACTTACTAGCCAAATCTTGATCATTCTTGGCCTCTAAAAAGAAAATCAACAACCAAAATAATGTCAGAAAATAAATATGTTAAATTAAATGCAAAAAAGAAATAATAATTTTCAAAACAATTCAGAAAACTTTAAGGATTTTTTGCACTAATTGTAATTTACATACAGACTATTTTCAATGAAAACTATTAGAATTTACCACACTCCTTAAAGCTTTGTGAATTATAATAATTATAAAGAAATAATAATAATAATACAGTGGAGACAGATTAGGGGATCTGTACCTTGTCCACTGTGCGGCTCTTCTGGGGTGTTTGGGGACCTGTTATAGCCAAAGGAAGTGAAAAGTGGCAGATGGGAATGTGGTGGCGGAGGTGGAGGAGGCGGCAGGATATGAATCTCATGATACGAGTCCCCATTCACCATGGCAACGGCGGGCGACACAGGGCCGCACACCGGCGCACAGAGCTGTATCTTTTGATACTGTTGGGTACAAGTGACTGTACTCCATGAACCTAGATACAACAACACAGCACCCACCACCACCACAACAAACAAAACAATTACACATAAGAGAGGGAAAGCAAATTAACCCAAACACAAAACTCACAACCAATCACAAAATTGAAATCAGCAAAACCATAAAAGACAAAATCAAAAAGAAGAAAAAAGGCTTGATTTTCATTTCCGGCTGTTCAGTGTGGAAGGAGTGAAATGGCTGTGAACTGTTCCTCCAAGATGTCAGAATGTCAGTTTATGTTTGTACTCTCAAAATATATAGAAATATGTATTTGAAATTGAAGAGATATGCGGAAATGCAAGGTTAGTGAAATGAACTAGAGATGGGCTGGTGCTTGTAGTGAAACGCATTTCTGTAAGTGCCTGAGGACAAATCGAATGATCTTCTGCTTCTCAATTGAGAACTTTAGTATGCATGCCTCTTTTCAGTAAGTCTGTGTGTGGGTGGCCGTGCGATTTGACCATTTATGTTCACTGTGAGCGCAGTAGGAGGTACAAGAGAGCGTCTTTTCTCTAACCACATTAAAAAAAGGCATAGTTCACCCAAAAATGCAATCTCCCTCAAGTGGTTCACTTTTTTCTGCTGAACACAAAAGAAGATATTTGAAAACCTGCAACCATAGATTCACTACGGCTAACAGTTTCCAAAAATTCTTCAAAATATCTTCTTCAACAGAAGAAAGAATCCCAAACGAGTTTGCTACAAGTGGAGGGTAAATAAATGATGACATCATTTTAATTTTTGGGTGACCTATCACTTTATTTTTTCAGAAAATACTGAATTCTACAGTTTTACAAATACTGAACATTTTTTTTTGTCAAAAATGTGTAATTTCATTAGAAAAATGGTTGAAATATTCCAAAAAGCACAGTGGCATAAAAGCAGGGCACAAAAATATGTATGGGGTGAAGGAGATCAAGCAGCAGATGTAGACACAGACATGGATACTTAGTGAAGCATGAGACACAATGAACACACAGATTAGACCCCTGCTGCCATTCTCAAATAGAGCCATAGACCAGACGTAAATGCTCTGAATAAAAGGAGTGCACTGTTATGGATCATACAAATCTGTACATCTTCTGATTCTTAATGAATTTCTTTTTTAAGGTCAGATTTGGAGGGTCTAGTCTCATCTCTTCTCACAATTAACATCACTGTTTACATTAGGTCCCCCAAAACGAATGAAGAATGAGAACAACTGTAAGAGGAAGCTCTTAGATGTCCCCCACACTAATATTGAGCTAGTTGCCTTGTTCCATCAGGGCGAAAAACAACAACATGCAGATCTACAATGGTTACTACAACACTACTACTGGTTAAGTTTCAAAGTATTCTCTGACCAGAGCACATGTAAATTAACACTGCATTGCAAAGGCTCATTTTTGACTCAAATATATATTTTACAATCACGACTGACATACTAAAGCAGCGATTCCCAAACTTTTCAGCCCACGACCCCCAAAATAACAATGACAGTGACTCACCACCCCCAATATTCTCTGAAGTGGTTATAATTATATAAATCTTGCACACACCGGTGCATACATACCAATAGGTCCAAGTCTATTCTTCGTTAAATTTTGGAAAACGCCACTCGGAGACCATCTGTCATGGATTGGTCAGGCTCTCACGACCCCCACTCACGAAGATCACCATCACCTGACTTCTAATGAGCACACAGCTGCATCACATTCACGAGCACCAGATAAAAGCACAGCACTCCAGTCGCTCATTGTCCGGGCTCGTCTCGACGAAAGCGGACAACTGAGCGACCACTCAGCGTAGTCATCCTCAGCTAAAACAAACGATTTACTTACCTGTTCTCTTTGTATTCCTCCTAGTCTTCCTGGTCCTCCCGAATCGTCCTGTCTTCCAGTCCTTCCAAGTCTGTGTCATCCTCTGTCAGCTGTATCTGGTGTGTGCTGTCCATCCTCGTGTATTCCTGTTACCCAGCCACGGAGGAAAAGACCCCAACATCATTCCTGATCCTCCTGGCTATCCTTCATGTGCTCCTTGTTGTCATTTAATAAACACCCTAACGTTTCCTTACCTCTGTCTCCTGTCCGCTTCATAACAGAAGCCCGGACCCATGATAATAGAGTCTGGAAGACTGACATCAGCGGAACGACAGAGGAGGCTGACCCGGGGTCTGTGTCTATACTGCGGTGTCAGTGGACACACCCGTATGGAGTGTCCCCTTCGTCCCATTCGGACTTCAGTGAGTGTATTCAGTACGAATATTGAACAATGTAAACCACTTACTACCACCGTACAAATAACTACTGCCTCTATTTCTCTCCTTGTCACAGCCCTCATCGACTCCGGGTCAGCAGGGAACTTCATCTCCCAATCCCTCTGTCGTCAACTCCACCTCCGTACTGAGGCGTCCTCGCATATATACCAGATACAACCGATAACCCAGTGCACTCGATCTTCGACCCGTATCCATCGACAATGCGAAGACATCCTTCTTCAAGTGGGGTTGTTACATCAAGAGAGGATTCAATTTCTGGTTCTGGAGGGTGCAAATATGGACATCATTCTAGGGCGCCCGTGGCTGGTGAAGCACGATCCCATCATCTCTTGGGGCACAGGAGAGATAAAGAAATGGGGATCTGGATGTACACCTGCCTGTTTTCCAAATCTCCCTCTTCAAGGTCGGAACCCCATTTCTTTGTTTGCAACATCGGTCGAGAGCCCTCCTGAGAAGCAGTCTATCCACATTCCTAAGGAGTACAGCTCCTTTCATGATGTCTTCTGCCCCAAGAGAGCTTCCCAGCTACCGCCGCATCGGCCATGGGACTGCGCGATCGACCTAGTTCCAGATGCCCAGTTGCCAAGAGGTAGGATCTACCCGCTCTCGCTTCCAGAGAATCAGGCAATGGAAGATTACATAAGGGAGGCTCTGAGTCAGGGGTACATACGTCACTCAAAATCACCAGCCGCCTCAAGCTTCTTCTTTGTGGCCAAGAAGGACGGAGGGCTGCGTCCATGCATCGACTACAGGGTCCTAAATAACGGTACAGTAAAATACCGATATCCCCTTCCTCTGGTACCAGCCGCTTTGGAACAGCTCCGAGAAGCTAAAGTCTTCACTAAATTGGACCTCCGCAGCGCGTATAATCTGATAAGAATACGTGAGGGGGACCAATGGAAGACAGCATTCGTGACCCCTACTGGCCACTATGAATATGAGGTCATGCCTTACGGTCTGGTCAACGCCCCCTCCGTATTCCAAAACTTCATTCATGAAGTCCTCCGGGAGTTTCTTCACCACTGTGTAATAGTGTACATAGATGACATCCTCATTTACTCCCGGAGTGAGGCCGAACATCGCCAACACGTTGCGGAGGTCCTACACACATTGAGAGAACATCACCTCTACCTCAAAGCGGAGAAATGCTCATTCCACCAGAAGTCGATTCATTTCTTGGGATACATCATTGACCAAACCGGTATACGTATGGATGGGAAGAAAATTGAGGCTGTTCTATCCTGGGCAGAACCCACTTCCATTAAGGAGCTCCAGAGGTTTCTTGGGTTTGCTAACTTTTATAGACGGTTTATCAAGGACTACAGCAGGGTTACATCACCTCTCACTAATCTCCT
This sequence comes from Danio aesculapii, assembly GCF_903798145.1. Classification (NCBI taxonomy): domain Eukaryota; kingdom Metazoa; phylum Chordata; class Actinopteri; order Cypriniformes; family Danionidae; genus Danio; species Danio aesculapii. The sequence continues at coordinate 34,921,827 of NC_079437.1, forward strand.
CAAGGGTAAACCCAAAGGACTGGAGTGGACCAAAGAAGCAGCCGCAGCCTTCCGCCTTCTTAAGAAGGAGTTCACAAGGGCCCCACTCCTGACTCATCCTGACCCAAATCTTCCTTTCGTGGTGGAAGTGGACGCATCCACCACCGGCGTCGGGGCAGTATTATCTCAACATCATGATACACCGCCCCGACTGCATCCCTGTGCCTATTTCTCTCGGAAGTTGAGCCCGGCGGAGCAGAATTACAGCATAGGAGACAGGGAGCTTCTAGCAATCAAGCTAGCCTTGGAGGAGTGGCGTCACTGGTTGGAGGGAGCCAAACATCCGTTCCAGGTGATCACAGATCACAAAAACCTCCAATACATCAAAGAGGCCAAGAGACTATGTCCACGTCAAGCCAGATGGTCACTTTTCTTCTCACGTTTTGATTTCTCCATTTCCTATCGTCCAGGACCCAAGAATCTAAGAGCAGACGCTCTCTCTCGTTTACACGAGCATCACGATCATGAAGAACTCCCAACGAAGATTCTTCCCGAACACATCTCCATTTGTCCGATCACCTGGAACGCTCCTCCAGTCGTTGCCACTCCGGAAGCCCCTGCTCCGCCGGGATGCCCTCCTCATCGGCAGTTCATACCACCTGAACACCGGGTAGATCTGATCCACTCCTTACATACCTCGCTAGGCACTGGACATCCAGGGATCAACAATACTCTCTCGCTAGTATCCCAACGATTCTGGTGGCCAAACATGGCAAGGGATGTGAGGCAATATGTTCAGGGCTGTAAGGACTGTGCCCAATCCAAGAGCCCACGTCATCTACCCGCTGGAAAGCTCCATCCCTTGCCGATTCCGAACCGTCCCTGGTCACACCTAGGAGTGGACTTTATCACTGACCTCCCTTCGTCAGAAGGTAATACCTGTATTCTAGTCATAGTAGATAGATTCTCAAAGTTTGTCAAACTAATCCCTCTGAAAGGTCTTCCCACAGCCTTTGAAACTGCCGACAATATCTTTAATCAAGTCTTCAGGTCATTTGGTATTCCAGAAGATATTGTGTCGGACAGAGGTCCACAGTTCATCTCACGTCTATGGAAAGCCTTCTTCAAGCTCCTAGGTGTGGCCGTCAGCCTCTCTTCTGGATATCATCCCCAAACCAACGGGCAGACAGAGAGGAAGATTCAGGAGGTGGGACGGTTCCTGAGGACCTTCTGCAGTGGTCACCAGAACTCCTGGAGCCAGTATTTGGGCTGGGCAGAATATGCCCAAAATTCACTGCGGCAACCCTCCACCGGACTCACGCCATTCCAGTGCGTCCTGGGCTTCCAACCACCGCTCTTTCCCTGGGATGGCGAACCATCTGATGTCCCCGCAGTGGATCACTGGTTCCGGGAGAGCGAGAGAGTCTGGGACGAGGCTCATCAACATCTGCAGAGGGCAGTCCGTCGAAGCAAGGTAACCGCCGATAGGAGAAGGTCTGAAGAACCCAGATACACACCCGGACAAAAGGTGTGGCTATCCACCCGGGACATACGCATGCGACTGCCCTCTCGCAAGTTAAGTCCCCGATTTGTTGGTCCCTTCACCATCGTGGAACAGGTTAACCCCGTCACCTACAAACTACAATTACCCTCTCACTACCGTATTCACCCTACATTCCACGTATCACTCCTGAAACCCTATCACGATCCTGTTCTTCCCTCCACAGAGCCTGACCACGAAGAGGAACCCCCTCCTCCACTGCTCCTAGAAGAAGGAGCCGTCTACGCAGTGAAGGAGATCTTGCGTTCCCGACGTCGTGGTGGCCAGTTGGAGTACCTGGTGGACTGGGAAGGGTACGGCCCCGAAGAAAGGACATGGGTTCCCAGAGCTGATATTCTCGATCCTAGTCTCATGGTGGAGTTTCATGAGAGCCACCCTGAGTTCCCAGCGCCTAGAGGCAGAGGGAGACCACCACGGCGTCGGAGGTGTCGGCCCTCAGGAGCGGGCCCTGGGGAGGGGGGTACTGTCATGGATTGGTCAGGCTCTCACGACCCCCACTCACGAAGATCACCATCACCTGACTTCTAATGAGCACACAGCTGCATCACATTCACGAGCACCAGATAAAAGCACAGCACTCCAGTCGCTCATTGTCCGGGCTCGTCTCGACGAAAGCGGACAACTGAGCGACCACTCAGCGTAGTCATCCTCAGCTAAAACAAACGATTTACTTACCTGTTCTCTTTGTATTCCTCCTAGTCTTCCTGGTCCTCCCGAATCGTCCTGTCTTCCAGTCCTTCCAAGTCTGTGTCATCCTCTGTCAGCTGTATCTGGTGTGTGCTGTCCATCCTCGTGTATTCCTGTTACCCAGCCACGGAGGAAAAGACCCCAACATCATTCCTGATCCTCCTGGCTATCCTTCATGTGCTCCTTGTTGTCATTTAATAAACACCCTAACGTTTCCTTACCTCTGTCTCCTGTCCGCTTCATAACACCATCCTCCACATTTAGTTGTGGCCTGTATTTATTTAATATATATGCGAGCACCAGAAAGGGGTCAGAAAGTTTAACCTGGTGCCATGCAATCAATGTGCTGCATTTGATGCTAATGCTGTGTCTTTAATATAATGCAATCACCAAAGGGGTCGCAAAAACATAAAATTCTAAAAAGCTGATGGCTTTTTATTCGCAAGGATTTTTTAATGTTTATTATTTTACATAAAAAAAACATAGAACATTGTTATATTATGTTGACAATGTTACTATTAATTACTATTTTGTTCTTCAGTAGGTTATGGATAAAATATGGTAATTCTAATCATTTAATAAAATGAAATTGATTTTTGAAAAAACAAATTTGGATTTTTGGCAAACAACTACCTCAACCCCTACTTTGGGAACCACTTTTCTACAGGCTCATTCAGAATCAAAGTGCTCAGAGCTGACAGATTCAAAGAGCCACTCGCAATGAAGGGTTTCAAGATGTAAAAGTGACAGACTTTGTTTTGCTCTTATGATAATTTTTACAATTATTTTACTTCAAATGAATGGCAGACAGTCTGGATTGCATAGCAGCTTTCATTGGCCCAGGATATCCCAGAAGCCATTTGACATGTAGAGCAACCAGTCATTTTGTTTTGTTTAGCGTCATGTTCAGGAGCATAAAAATGTAATGATGTCCCTAAAATAACAGATCAGTGTGCAAAACTTTTGGATGTATTTTAAAGAACTACAAAAACTACAAACTACATAAGATGTGTCACTTGTAGAGTTTTGAATGGGGAAAAATGTTACCATCAATATGGCCACTCTAGCGAAGGAAGCTATGCCTTCTAATAAAGGAGCCAATCATTGATTGATAAAGACTGACAATTCTCAGGGAGAGGGGCTCAGTCCAGACATGTGTTTTTACGACAGTTTCTGCAGCTTCATTGTTATGAATTCTCTGGAGTCAGCAAACATGCTAGAATCTCAGCGATATTCTTGCTTCACAGACATGAGAAATATATCTACACAAAGCTTGAAATCTCAACTTTTAAATGAACCAACTACACTTGAAAACAAATGTTTTCTTGCTTTGTAATCTGTATGAAACAAACGTGAGGTACACTGTCCCATGTGACCTTTGCTTCCACCAATAAAATGCAAATCCCATGACGGCAACTACTTGAACGCCCATAAACTTGTAAAGTAGGCCGCTGTTGGGAATTAAGACCAAGTTGGGAATTAATTCAGAAGACCAGCACGATTGGACATGCCATTACAATTATATAGAGGTATTTTAAAAATGGTCGCCAAGTGAAATGACTTGCCTTTTTAGCGCTTCATTGATATAACATCCGATTCTTAGACTAGCACTGAGCTAAAGGATGTATTTGATTCCATCTCTTCTGTCAGTTTATAAATGGAAACATGGTCTTTTCTATTTAAAGTACTAATCACCAGCTTCCTTTCTAACTGAGCATTACGGGATGAGAAAAGAGCTAAAGATGCTCTAAATTTGCCCTGTTTTTGTTGCCACGAAAGCAGATGGCCCTGTCTGGCTCTCAATCCAGTGCACATGAGCAGCACGAACAGCTGGCTGCGAACAAAATCAGGGTCATCGAGTTCAGCAGGATTGCTTATGCATCTGTACGTGTGTACGAGGTCTCAGTAAGAGGCAGCACTGACCCGCCTGTTGTCCTCTCTTACCCGCAGCCCCAGGCCTCTTACTGATCACCTCCACCATGCTGGAGGGGAAGTAGCCCACTCTGTCATTGCCTGTGCGGTTATCATGTATGCAGCCTTTCCACCTCCCGTCTGAATGCTGCTCCAGAACCTGCACATGAATCATTAGCATCATCATTCATAATCAACAAAGGTCATTTACATTCTTTTGACGTTTTTTAAACCATAGGTATCAATCTCAATTCCTGGTGGGCCGCAGCTCTGCAGTTTTGCTCCAACCCTAATCAAACACAGCTAATCCAACTAATCAAGGTGTTCAAGACTACTAGGTTGTTTCTCAATATGCGTTCTTTAGCGATCTTGCGTCCTCGTGTTCTCTTGTGACGTCATCAACTGCCAAAGATCAGTTCCAAAACTCAAGACCGCAAGAACGGAGGTCAGGTGAAACTTCCCGGATGTGTTCTTGAGATCGAGGACGCACTGATGCAGATTTGAGCACCGAACTCGCTCTAGAAGTTCCAGAAGTCATTGCTACTGGAGGTGGGAAGCGCAGCATTTTCTAAAGATTTATTATTAAAGTTCAGAGAAATAACTTTTTTACCTCAGGAGTTTCCCTAAATGAAACGGTAAACGTGAGCATTATGTTATGAATATAATAATAATATGAAAATCTTAATAAAGGCATAAACACATTAAGAAATTCATATTAAAATCTGTTTTATTTGTATTGTGCAACGTTGATTTGTAAAGTCTTTATGCATAGTAAACATTGTGAAAAGGGGAAAAACAATAACTCGTTGTATGAATGCTGTAACGTTTAAATCATTTACCCTTAAAAAGACGTGAAGGTCATGTGACCATCAGGAAGAACGCAGCATCTCATTTCTCACAGGACGCGTTCTCTGTTCTCGTGGTCTCCTGAGTTCGTTCTTCCAAGGTTACTTGGCAAGACCGGTCTAAACAAGAATGCAAGTCTGTTCTCTGCGTTCTTGAAATTGAGAAACAGCCCTAGAGACTATTAAGCAGGTGTGATTTGGAGGTGGTTGGTGTTAAAATCTGCAGAGTTGTGGCCCTCCAGGAATTGCATTTGAGACCACCGTTTTATGTGTTATACGTAGTGCTAAAATGAATATAAAAACTGCAAACATAAAATTCTGCATCTAAATGGAGGATTTCATTTAAAAGGATAGTTCACACAAAAATGACAATTTCCTCACCATCTACTCATATTTCTTCTTTTGAAACACAAAACAAGATATTTTAAATAATGTTGGAAAAAAGAGCCATTGACATCTATAGTAGGAACAAAACATAATGAAGATGTCAGTGGCTGCTTTTTCCAGACATTATTCAGTATATATTACTTTGTGTTGAACAGAATAAATAAAGGCAAACAGGTTTGGAAAAAGTGGAGGATGAGTCAATGATGGCACAACTTTCATTTTGGGGTGAACTATCTATTTCAAGTTTATTGCTTATGAGCCAGCATTTACTAATGACAAAAATGTCATGTTGCTGTTAAACTGTTTGGGGTTATGCAATTATTTTGCAAAAAACAAACAAATTAACAAAAAAAAAATGGTATATAAAATAATATATTTTATTTTATATATATATATATTTATTTTATATTAACTTTTTTTTTTTTTACTTTTTGTGATGCCAAATCTGTATTCTCACTATCATTACTATCATCATCTGTTTTTGATTATTCTAATATCTGATTTTATGAATTAATAAAATCTTTGAATATATTAATTTATTATTACTATTATACTTGTGTTGCTTAATATTTTTGTGCAAACTGTCATACATTTTCACAAAAAAGAATAAGTGTGCATGTGTGTGTGACATTTCATTATTGATTTTAAAGTAATGTTTTACTAAATGTTTAAAAGTGTATTTATATTTCAGTAACTGCCTATTGCAGTGTTTCCCAACCCTGTTCCTGGAGGCACACCAACAGTACATAGTTTGGATGTCTCCCTTTTCTGACCCATAAACTTCAGGTGTTGAAGTCTCTTCTGATGTTATGATAAGTTGATTCAGGTGTGTTTGATTAGGGAGAGGTTGAAAATGTGTACTGTTAGTGTGCCTTCAGGAACAGGGTTGGGAAACACTGGCCTATTGAACGTGATTTCCAGTTGATTATCTAACTGATATCATTGTGAGGGACTTTTCTAAACCATATTTTAATAAAATGATCAATAGATCCTTATCTAAATAAACAAAATAAATATAGGTATAATCAATCAATCAAAAAAATCTGAACATTTTGACTATTTGGGAAATATTTGCATTTTTTGTGACTCCAGAACTTTTGATCTAAGCTCTATAAAGTTTCTGCGTTAATGTAATTAAATGTAAATGTAATTCATTTCCAAGAATGAAATTTAATATACAGTAATAAGAAATCTTTTTTTCCTCTGTAATGGAGTAAATGCACTTATCTAAATTATTTTGGTCATTGCATGAGAAAACACAGTCAACAGCGCCCTCTATTAGCAAATTCTGGTAGTACACTGACTGAGCCAACAACAAAGATTAATGTAATGACGTTATTTCTATTGTGAACAACCAAAATTAACCTGAGACATTTACTGCTTACATTGTATCAACGAGAATACCATACAGTTTAAATGAACTGTTTAGAATATTCACAAATAAAAATAAAACATTTTAGAGCAGATCTTACTGTGATGACATCTCCAGCCTTTATGTTAAGACTCGTCAGGTCGTAGTTGTTGCAGTAGTCCTTCAGTGCCCTGACCTGCAAGGCTGCTGAGGCATCTGAACAGAGACATGAATGCAACAGACATAAATGCAAAATTACAGAAGACAAATATTATAATAAACATATAAACACGTGATCTATATTTACCTCTCATCTTACCTCGTAGCATCTGCTTGATCTCGCGGCTGGCCTGTGTGGCAGTAAACTGGTAGACGATGTCCAGCGCAGTCTGGCTGTATGTGTTTCTCACCGCTGCATTGATGCCACTCTATAGGATGAAGTTTAAAGCAACCTTGGATAATGTTGCAGATCCTACTGACTAATACGGGGCAAATGTTTCTCAATGAAACATATTATATATTTTAAATTTGAACGGGAGGGTATGTGAGATTTAAACAGACCTGGTTTACACTGACAACTCTTTATTATTTATTTTCAATGTAGAAATCTCTCAGAATCGATAAAAAAAATTTGATTGAGATGCTAATTTGTGTTCAAAAGATGAAGAGTTTGACATTACTTAAAGATAAACAAATAATAAATGTTTGTGAATTACCTATAAAAACTAAAATAAACCACTAAAGTTAATCTAGTAATGCACTTTTAAAATAGAAATTAAACGATTGTAACCTAAAATTAGTTTTTCTCACTCACGAATCATCTTTGACATTTGCAAAACAGAATTTCCCAAAACAACATGTACAAATAGCAAAACACCATGGATTACCTGCAAAAGCCTCTTGCTCAAAATCCTTAGTTCATCTCTCAAAAATAAATATGTACAGTTGAAGTCAGAATTAATAGCCCCCTGAATTATTAGCCCCGTTTATTCCCCCCCCCCCCCCAATTTCTGTTTAAAGGAGAGAAGATTTTTTCAGCACATTTCTAAACATAATAGTTTAATAACTCATTTCTAATAACAGATTTATTTTATCTTTGCCATGATGACAGTAAATAATATTTGACTAGATATTGTTCAAGACACTTCTATACAGCTTAAAGTGACATTTAAAGGCTTAACTAGGTTAACTATGTTAACTAGGCAGGTTAGGGTAATTAGGCAAATTATTGTATAATGATGGTTTGTTCTGTAGAGCAGTGTTTCCCAACCCTGTTCCTGGAGGCACACCAACAGTACATATTTTGGATGTCTCCCTTTTTTGACCCATTAACTTCAGGTGTTGGAGTCTTTTCTGATGTTATGATAAGTTGATTCAAGTGTGTTTGATTAGGGAGAGGTTGAAAATGTGTACTGTTGGTGTGCCTTCAGGAACAGGGTTGGGAAACACTGCTGTAGACTACTGAAAAATGGCTTAAAGGGGCTAATAATTCAGACCTTAAAATGATTTAAAAAAAAATCAAAACTGTCTTTATTCTAGCCGAAATAAAACAAATAAGTTTCTCCAGAAGAAAAAATATTATCAGACACATTGTGAAAATTTCCTTGCTCAGTTAAGCATCATTTGGGAAATAATGAAAAAAACAAAACAAAGGGGGGCTAATAATTCTGACTTCAACTGTATGTCAATAAACATGTAAGTGCCATAAGAATGACAGGGTCATTGTGTACGGATAAGACAGTTAAATTGCTTTGTCATGTTGTCTATATAACGTTGTACTCTGGAGGGATGCTTGGATGTAAACTATGGCTACGGTTTTGATGACAATTATTGTAAATTGCAGGTTACACCTTAGCGTATGTGGGAGTTTGATTGTGAAAGACTGGACAGTTATGCTTTCACTGTTGTGCTGTCATTTCTTAACAGACCGTGTTATTGTGATACAGACAGGAAAGACAACTCTACACAGTACAAAGGAAAAGAAGTACAAGTGTGAACATGACAATCGTAAGATAGATTTAAAAAAGGTCTAATGGAAATGTATTGAAATATGCTTGACATATTATGACAAATTGTTCAAGCATTTCGCAAAGACTTATGCTATAACCTAATGCCTAAATGTTGCAAAGGTGAGACTATTCTATAGAGACCATTATAATACATTTTGATCAACATGACAAAAGCAGTTGATAATGTAGGAAAGAGCAGAGAATTGTACATGTTTTGTACAAAATTGAACATAATGCAAATGCTTTGGATGTACCAAAGCATTTGCAATGTAAAAGAAATAAGGAACTGCTTTTTTAATGTGCACAAGTGACACGATGATCTGAAAATTGAACAAGTCATTTTGAGAATTTCAATTCTGATCTGAGAAACGTACCAAAGCGACTGAGCAAATACTGTAAATGCACTGCTCACTAGCTGTGAACAATTATGTACACTGAAGTATAGTCAGTTATGTGTTTAATATAGGATAGTTCACCCAAAAATGAAAATTACTCACCCTTAATGGTTGCAAATCTTTATGAGTTTCTTTTTTTCTGTTGAGCACAAAAGATAGTTTAGAGAATGTTGGAAACCGGTAACCACTTATACTCATATACGAAACTATTGATGTCAATAGGCTATCAGATTCCAACATTTCTCAAAAAAAAAAAATATTTCTGCTTCTGTATTTAACTCAAACATGTTTGGAACACATAAAGGGAGAAAAAATGATGACTATTTCTTTATTTTGTTCCCTTGAATATTCATTTTTTTGGGTGAACTATCCTTTACTTGATCACAAATCACTGTTTTAACAAACAGTAAAGTTTGATCAATGTGTAATGTGTTAATTAATTTTATTTTTCTTTCTTAATTTTTGTATTATTATAAATCCCTGCTTTTGTTTGATAAGGCACTATGCTGCTGTTGTTCTGCACTAAATTCGCTGTCCCCTTACATCCAGCAGGAGGCGCACCACATCAGTCTTCCCACACAGCGCAGCTTCATGGAGTGCAGTGCCCGCTTTGGTCTGCCTGTTGATATCGATGCCAGCCTGGATCAGCAGTCTATTGAGAGAGGATAAAATTAGAAACTAGTTTGACGCAACCACTGAAAAACACTGTGATCAAACTGTTTACGCAGGAGCTCAGAATTCATGCCATGATTTTATTTTCAGTTAAGCTTGCTATAGTTCTCAAGTGATCATCTTGCAGAAGAGGTTTATTTCTAACTAATTATTACCCGACTCTTCAGTCCCTCGTCTTGCTTATTATACAGTCAAAAATAGGGCTCATCTACGACTATCTCAGAAAAACTGAAAGATAAACAGCAATATATTCACCAGCATACACAGTGGAAGGTTTTGAGCGTACACAGTGGAAAATGAACACAAAAGATGCTCAATGAGTTACAAACAGGCATGGGACGAAAACCGTTTTCAGTTTGGAAAGTCAAGGTTTTAAAACCGCCAAAGTTTTTTTGTTAAACCGTTCCAAAGGTACAGTTGAAGTCAGAATTATTACCCCTCCTTTGAATTTTGTTTTCTTTTAAAAATATTTCCCAATTGATGTTTAACAGAGCAAAGAAATTTTTACAGTATGCCTGATAATATTTTTTCTTCTGGAGAAAGTTTTATTGGGTTTTTTTCAGCTACAATAAAATCCGTTTTTAATTTTTCAAAAACCATTTTAAGGTCAAAGTCATTAGCCCCTTTAAGCTATATTTTTTAGATAGTCTACAGAACAAACCATCATTATACAAAAACTTGCCTAATTACCCTAACCTGCCTAGTTAACCTAATTAACCTAGTTAAGCCTTTAAAGTGTCTTGAAAAATAACTTGTAAAATATTATGTACTGTCATCATGGCAAAGATAAAATAAACCAGTTATTAGAAATGAGTTATTAAAACTATTATGTTTAGAAATGTGTTGGAAAAAAATCTGCTCTCCGTTAAACAGAAATTGGGGACAAAACTAAACAAGGGGGGCTAATAATTCTGACTTCAACTGTATATCATCATTCTGTAATGTAACAAAGCAAGCAATCCCTAATATGCTAAATCTGTAATTACAAATTCTGCATTCATTCATTCATTCTCTTTTCAGCTTAGTCCCTTCATTAGTCTGGGGTCGCCAGACTTCGTGTACTGTATATACAGTACATTTTCAACTCGGAATATGGCTAATCTGTGCTTTTAGTAATGGCGATGCAACAGTGTGTAGTGATTGTACACTCAAAATATAGGTACCCGTTAAAACACAGCTGGTTGTGGGCTTTAAATATTGTAAATATAAATACTGTATATGGGATATGCAGACAATAAGGTAAACCACAAGTTTTCTCATCTATTTTTTCTTTTACTCACACATAAGTTTATAAACGCTATCATCAGCAGTAAAAGTCAGCATGCAACAATTCCAAAAGAATGTCTAATAATAAGAATAATAGGAATAAAATAATCTCTCTCCATCTTTGCAAACTTTTATAAACTGCATATTGCTACTACACAAAGAAATAACTGAAAATGATTGCAGTGCAATTTGTGCAAAAGTCTGAAACACAGATAAAAAAGTAAAACAATTCAAAATCATGCACTGAAAGCAAGAAACAGCAGGTACCAATTTATAGCCTTCTGACCAGTGCATCTCTAGTATTGTTATGTTCCTATTAGGCATCTAAAAAGCATTGCAAAACTCAATCAGCCTCCAAAACACAGAAGGACCTCTACTAAACAGATCACAACCTTCTGACACTAAAGTAAATTAAATTACGGCAGCGGGACATTAGCAAACACAGGTGGCCCGAGTCGTGAATTCAGACAGGAGGATGGGGGGAAAAGTGGAGAACTTGGCCCTGTCGTGGTATCAGACACATCCCCCTATAATTAGCTCCCAAAAGGACCAGCTTTAGCTTCACACAATGCCCTCTCGTGCTTGACCTCGCTTTGGAAAACGCAGGAGATTAAATAACATATTGATTGGCCACACATTGTTTGATTGTGTGCCGAGTCGTCACTTGGTATTGGCTCACAATGAAAACCAGCGTTTATGCTGGTGGGCAATTGGCCACATTCATCTGTTAATTAGCTACGAGCGCGCTAACACACGTACATGACACTGAGTTTAGGAGACAGTGCTTTTAATGTGAAGGTAACAGCTTTGGTTAGAGGTGTCATGAACCATTTCTTTCACAGATATGAACAACAAATGAAGCCTGCTTTCATATTTCCCTCACTGCATCAATCTATTTAGGGCTGGCCAACGCCATGGGCCTCTGAGGTTGCTGGATTAATGATGTAATTAACAGTCTTGCGATAGCCTGCGCTCTGTTGCTATAACTTGCACATGCACGTGGCCTATAATGAGCTGCAGGCTGATCAGACTCGTGCAGGACTGGAGAGAGATGGAGGTGCAGGTACTGTGTGGGCACATGGAGCAGGAAGGGTGCCTGCCGTGGGTCATTTTCTAATGTGTGGCACAGCAACACTTATAGGCCAAGTAAGCTAATTAATGCTGAGGGTCAATAGCTGTTTCAATTCAAAGTTGTGGGTTTAAAGTGTCCCAATTATACATTTTCAAAAATGACCTGTCATGCTGTGTAACACTGTTTTAATTGAATGAAAACACCCTGTGAAGTTTTAAATCTGAAAGTGCAGTGTGTATAAAGTTTTTATAAATTGTTTTTATTTTGTGTTCTTAAGAGAATGAAATCGTCACTTCCATCATCTCTTACTTTTTATAAGGGTATCTGTACTTTACTTAAGTACATGACATATACAGTTGAAGTCAGAATTTTTAGCCCCCTTGTTTATTTTTTTCCTCAATTTCTGTTTAATGGAGAGCAGATATTTCAGCACATTTCTAAACATACTAGTTTTAATAACTCATTTCTAATAACTGATTTATTTTATCTTTGATATGATGACAGTAAATAATATTTGACTAGATATTTTTCAAGACACTTCTATACAGCTTAAAGTGACATTTAAAGGCTTAACTAGCTTAATTAGGTTTACTAGGCAGGTTAGGGTAATTAGGCAAGTTATTGTATAATGATGGTTTGTTCTGTAGACTATTGAATAAAAAAAACAGCTTAAAGGGGCTAAAAATTTAAAAACTGCTTTTATTCTAGCCGAAATAAAACAAATAAGACTTTCTCCAGAATAAAAAATATTATCAGACATACTGTGGAAATTTCTTTGCACTGTTAAACATAATTTGGGAAATATTTAAAAAAGAAAAAAATCCAAAGGGGGGCTAATAATTCTGACTTCAACTGTAGCTTCTCCACCACTTTAATGCAATATAACAATAACTAAATCAAAGTTTCTCCATGAAGGGTTATAACACTGCTAAAAAACAAACAATAGAACTGATCACTAAAGTTCTAGTGGTTTTGTAGTGATTTTATTGGTTATCACAAAAATAGTGAGCATTTACATGAAAACTGTATTGGTCCGGTAGGGCTCTGCTTGTAAATATTTGCATTTTATTGTTTGCCATGTTAAAACTAAGAACTTCTAATTGAAAATGTCCCAACATACATGTATCTCTGAAACTAATCAAAGTCAACATAATGGTTTTCTTATCCAAAAATCTCTGATGATTTTAGTATGGATGCTAAAGTATGACCAAGCAATCAAGCTGTGAAAGCAATAAGACATTAAAAAGAAGTATCAGTCACTAATTTTTTTTCTGATTGCTCTTGATGTTTTGAGATTGTGAAAACTGCAGGTATACCAGTTAAGCAAGGAAGTGGTGTTTTTGTTTGTTTGTTTGTTTGTTTGTTTACATTGTTAAAATGTATGGTCACATTATTTTGATGGTCGGTTTGTTGAATTTAGGTTACATTCCATCTACATGCCAACTTATTCTCATTAGATTATAAGTAGACTGTTAGGTTGGGGTTAGAGTTAGTATAAGTTGACATGTACTTGCAAAGTTTCTTATAGTCAGTTAAATGTCTGTTGAAGGAGCAGTATCAACAGATATTAAGCAGACAGTCTAATACTAAAACATGGCTGTTCATTTTCAGAAGTTGTAGTCCATTAAATAATATGTGACATTTTGTTTATAACATTATTGAAAATATTGTATCGTATATTGAATATCATTGTTTGCTATCCCAAATAGTATGTTTCATCAATATCACACAGCCCTACTGCAATCATTGAAATGTACTGGTTTGTTTTAATAGTTAAAATTAGATGGTTTGTATAACTTTTAATGACATTTGTAGTTAAAACGATTAGAAACTTCCATTTGTTTTTTTCACAGGGAACTGTAGTACATTTTTCTCAATAATAAAGGAGTCATGCCTAATACCGGCAGTTGCAATGATAATGCCTGTCAGCCATTCTGGGAGATATCTATACACATCATTTTGATGATAGACTATAGATCACATGGTAGGTCATGAGGCCTGTGTTCTGTTTGGACTAGCTATCCAATCACATCATTCTGTTAATTTTAAATCACATCACTATTTTGATGGGCAATGAATAATTTATTTGGTTAATATGTTTCCACGTCTATGCACATATCTCTTTAAAGTCTGTTTGAAATCAAAATTCAGAATGCTTATTCTTTAGGTGAACAATTAATCAAGTTAATACACTGAAAACAATATTTGTTTTGGTAATCTTCAATCAAAGTCTGACCATTTGCTTCTGTGCTTGATATGTCAGACCTTTTGATGCTTCAGCCACACTACTCTTAAGCACGCTCCTCTTATCATTAGTTTGCTGCAAGGGTATAACATGAAAAAAATCCCGCCCCTAATATTCCATTTCCATTGGAAGCACATCAAAATACTGTAATAAAAGTCTCAGCAAATTCCAGTTCACAAAGACATTAATGAATAACACAATGTTTCAAAGCGCTGTATTTTAAATAGAATTGTATTATTATGACCCTTGACATTAAATGAGTTTGACACTCTTGCACTAGAAAATACATTGACAAACAGTCACATGCTGACAGTTGCACTGACACCAAGTATTGATCCATATTGGCAACTGCACTGATAGTGATGTTTGCTACAGGGCTGGAGACTGAGCCTGTTCACACATCATTATACTCATATTCAGAGAGTTTACATTTAAAATGTAGTGTAGGTTTTCACTCCAACTCAATAAAAAAACAATACTAGACAATGGGTAAAAAACAACATTTGGTGCACAATGCATTGAATATGCCCATCTGTGTGCTGTTTCTCAAAATGTCTGACGTGCAGTGTGGCATGAGGATGGTACAAGAAAGAGAGGACGTTACAAAACACCTCTGATCTTCCTCACATCTCTGCCTGATCATGGAGGAGGGCTGCCTGTCACAATGATGGATGACAGTGTGCTGCATTCGGACGTAGATGGGCCTGGTAAACCCAGAGGATACAGCTAGGTATGTGCACACTCAACCATGCTCACGTTCCCAATGGGAAGAGGGAAAGATGTCCTTCATCATGAGCAGATATGGCAGGTGGTGCTGAGGAGGATATCACTTATGCAGTTTCTGACTCTCTTGGACATCAATGCACAAAATGCACCGCTGAGCTGAGAACTGGAGCGATAGATTTCTAATCCAATGCAAACAGTTGCATAAGGACCTCTGGGCATTCATGTGATAATGCAGTGGAAAGTCATATGATAATTGACTTATAGCTCATCAAAGAGTTTCTCTAATTAGCCAATTTAGAGCTCCAGGCTTGTTCTGATTATTCTCAGATCTTATAAAACACACACGCACACAGATCAACGGCTCAATCATGTGTGGAAATGAATGGTGGGAAATAAAATAAAACAAAATAAAATCTTTTTATTTAATTTAATTTAAAAATTCAATTAAAATTAAATAAAACAAAATAAATTAAATTAAATAAAAAAATACTTAATTTAATTAAATAAAAAGATTAAAGAAAAAATAAAATAGAACTAAAAATAAAATAAAATTTGATAAAAATAAATTAAAAAAATATTTAATTTAATTTAAAAAATAAATAAAAAAATAAACAGAACTAAAAAATAAAATAGAAAAAAAATAAAATAAGATAAAATTAAATTTAATAAAAAACTATTTAATAAAACAATAAAATAGAACTAAAATAAAATAAATAAAATAAATAAAAAATGGTGGTTCATTCCAATGTGGCAACCCCTAATAAAGAAGGGAGAAAGCCAAAGGAAAGTGAGTGAAAAAATATAGTAAGATAAGATATTAAATAAATTATTAATTAATTAAAAAATATATAATAAAATAAAATAGTGTTTTTTCCAGTGTGACAAGCCCTGACAAAGATGAAAGCAAGCCGAAGGAAAGTGAGTAACAAAATAAAATAAATATCTTTTCCATGTTAAACTACAGAGCAGAACAAATTTGACCTCCTGATCAAATGTAAAAAAAAATTACAAAAATAAAAATAAGTAAATAATAATGACAACATTATCACAGATAATAAAAATACATTTTAAAATGGAACTAATCTAAATTAATTACAAACTACAGCCAACTGGATCTCCTTCCAATTCATTTAGCACAAGTAGAGCGTACAGTAAATGGCTTTGCTGACCCTGACGTGATATATGGATATTGTATTACATGTTGAGTGACTGACTGTTTCCCCTCTGTCCTGAACGACAGTAAATCCAAAACTTCTGACCTGCATCCTCATCACAGGCTCATCGGCTGTTTATTAGCATCAGTGAGAGAGAGCATGTCTGTTTGCAGGGTCTCACTTCATCAAGCACATGGATCCATTAACACCCAGCTTCTCACATCACACCAGTGGCTCATAATGTCAACTTCCATCAATATGACACAGACTCTCTCCCTCCCTCCACATCTACATCCCTGAGTACATTCATAACATTACAATGATATGATTATTTTCATGACCAGAAACAAACCAACCTTCTTATTACAGTAACACTTCACAATAAAGTTGTATTAGTTAATGCTAGTTAATGCATTTACTAACATGAACAAACAATGAACAATACATTAACTAATGTAACTAGTATGAATTTGGATGTAAAGAGTTTGTAAATGTTGAACTATGATTAATAAATGCTGTACAAGTATTGTTCATGATTAGTTCATGTTTGTGAATACATTAACTAATGAAACCTTATTGTAAAGTGTGCAGCCTTATGATGGAAAGTGCTGAGAGATTCAACATTGTAATG